>NC_071985.2:191642500-191927500 GCF_028885655.2 Pongo abelii
ATTATCCAGATGAGCTGGGTGCCACCCACAGAATGACTTGAGGAAAGGAGGAGCCACTGTGTGTGGACCTTATCACTGTGGGCTCAGGTGCGCTCCTTGTGTCCACCATGATGTTTGATGCCAGCATTGCTCAGGAGAGGCTCTGGAGCCATGTCCAGCTCCTCCTTGAGCCCTCAGATTCTGCTGCTTTTATAATAGTAATTACAAACCCAGAGGGGCAGAGGTTGTCCCTAGGTTGTCCCTAGGTTCAGGCCTTATCTCCACCATTCATGCCTTTGTGCTTTGGACTAAATTCCTTAGCCTCTCTGAGCATTGTTTCCTTGCCTCTAGGATAGGAACAGTATCATTCTCTTACTTCAGTTTTTTCCTTCTCTAAGCCATTGAGCCTCAAATTGAGTTGGTCAGTGGACTCAAGACCTCAAAAACCAGCCCCCTCATGTGGCTTTGCATTGTGTGGGAAGCTGGACTCCATGACCCCTAAGTTTCCTGCCAATGCTGCAGCTATAAATTAATGTCAAGAACAAAATACTGTGGTCAGCAGGGCATCCAGAGACCCTGGTGGACCCCATTTTGAGAGCCACTGTTCCAGGCATTTGCTCCTTTGAACTTGTTGAACCTATACATTCTGGATTGGCTTTGGGGGCCCTGATAATAGGAAGACCTTGACTTTGCTTCTCATTGCAGAATACTTGAAGGGTTTATTTTAGCTGAATTATTTCCGTGCCTTCTCCCACCCCTAAAATGAAGAGCTTCTACTTGCATTTGTAGGATCTGTCCCTAGACCAGAGCCCTCATTTGTTCTAAGAAGGAGTTGGACTCCCAGTGCCCATGTGACAGGTGCAGAAGCAAAATCTGGATCCATTCCTAGACCTCAGCCAGACCCATATGCGGGAGGAATAATGGGAGTGGAGGGTAAAATCAGCATTGGTTTTGGAACCAGACAGATCTCATTTAAAATCTGGGCTTCAGTATTTACTGCTTTAGTAGTTTGAGGGTATATTAGGCAGTCTCAGTTTCCTTATCTGTAAAATGTGAATCAGAGATTGTTGTGAAGATTAAATTATATAACATTTAAAGTACTTGGCACTTTGAACACTTACTAAATATCTACTATGTGCCAGGCACCACTGCTTTGTGCTGGCTCAAAGACTCACATCCTAGAGGGAAAAATACGAGTGGATAAGCAAATTTTTGTCCCCTTGCTTTTGAGTTTTCTGGTTTATAATGTGCTTTCACACACACTCAGTAATTTTTGTTTTTTTGGGACTGGGTCTCACTGTGTCATCCAGGCTGGAGTGCAGTGGCATGATCTTGGCTCACTGCAGCCTCTGTGTTCCAGGCTCAAGTGATCCTCCCACCTCAGCCTCCCGAGTAGCTGGGACTATAGGGGCACAGCACCATGCCTGGCTAATTTTTTAAAAAATTTTTGTAGAGACAGGGTCTTGCCACATTGCCCAGGCTGGTCTTGAACTCCTGGGCTCATGTGATCCTCCCACCCTGGCCTCCCAAAGGGCTGGGATCACAGCGTGAGCCTGTGAGGAGAGGTCACTTAGCCGTGGTCTTATTGCCAGCATTTGCCAGGGCTGGACAAGAGGCTAGTTTCTGACTTTTAGCAGGAGTTCCTTCTTCTGTGCTTTTACAACTCAAAGCCTGAGCCATAGGCTAGAAGCATCAACATCACCTAGAAATAGTTAGAAATGCAGATCTCCAGCCTGACCCCAAACATTCTGATTCAGAATCTGAATTTTAAGAAAATTGAGACAGCTCTAGTGTAGTGGATAAATGGCAACGCTCTAGACCCTGACTGTCCAGATTCCAACCCTGGCTCCATCACTTATTAGTTCGATGACTTTGGGTAGATTAGGTAAATCTCAGTGCTTCTGTGTCCTTAACTCCAAGATGGAGTTAAGAGTCCCACCTCAAACTGACTGTTGTTTGGATTAAATGAGACAGATCTTAAGAGCCAGCATTCCTTGAATGCTTGCTCCAGGCCAGGTGAGGTGTTCAGTGCCTCCCATGAGCACAGACTCATGCCTCGTGCACAGGCAGCCTCAACCAGTGTTCACTTTTTCATTACTTCATGGGACTTGAGAAACAGACTTAGTTCTCATGATATTTATGCAAATAGGAGAATGGTTATTTCACAGTGTTCTAAAGCTTTGGTGAACCCCATGTTGAACATATCCTTAACTGCAGCGTCTCACATGAAAGTTTTTCTAGCATTGGTATAATAATGAAATTGGCATCTGAAAGCTGATACTCACTGGATATTGTGAAATGCTCTGGGAAGCTTAGTTTCAGCGTAAAAAACTGTATGATTCCCACAGAATGTAGTTTACAGACAGAACAATTCCAAGCTGAATAACCATGTAAAATTATAGGATGCTGGAGCTGTCACAATTTCTAGTGATCATCAGATTCTACCATCTCATTCTGCAGATGAGAAAACTGAGGCTCAGAGAAGTCAAGTGGCTTGCCTGAGGTCGCCCAGATGGTTAATGGCAGAAACAGAGCTAGAAATGAGCGTTTCCCACTCTCAGCCCAGTTCTTCCCACTACGAATGTGTGTGCAAATTCTCATTCATTCATTCAACAAATATTTCTTAGGAGCTTACATGGTGCTGGGTGCTGTTTAGAAGCTGGAGATAGTAGTGAGCAGTATAGCAAGGTATTTGTCCTCTGCAGTTCACATCCTCATGTGAGAGTGAGAAAAAACAATAAGAAAAGAAAGAACAAGATGACTTCAGATGTGGATGACTGCATAGGAGGAGACAAAATGGGGAAATATGCTAGCAATGATTTGGGAATAGTTGGACAACACTGCCAGAGAAGTCATGTCTGAGATAGTACATTTGAGACAAGCCACGAATAAAGTGAGTCATGAAGACGTAGGGATAAGAAGCTTCCAGCAAGAGCCAACATACTCCCACCTCCCAGCTCTTACTCCTGGTACCCACTGTCACAGGTTGGCTTCCTCAGAAACAGACTCAGAGATGATGGATCCATGTGTAGGCAGTTCATTGGGGAGGGAGGGGCACAGGGTGGGGGAAAGGGAAAAGTTGAACTGTGATGCAATTCCAACAAGGGCCTGAGTCCATGCTACAGAGTTCTGGAGCTGAAATGGCTCTTTAGAGTTGTCCCACATTGGGGCAAAGGAGCCAGGTCTTTGTCCCTGTGCGAGTGATCAGTCAGTGGATAAAGACTGCTTTTGGGAAGGGTATATGGCCTTGGTAACACAGCTCCCTTCAGAATTCCTGGGAGACACTCAAGTGTGAGCTGTCAGCTGACAACATTCCCAGCATCCAGAAGAACAAGTGGCTCCGTGCTGGAGGGGACCTGGGCAGTACCGCAGCATCCACCATAGCCTGTCATCAGGCTTGCAGGACTCTCCCACTGAAGGACATAAGAACACCTTTCTCCTGTCTTCTTTTTGCCTTGTTTGAATATTCATTTATTGATCACATACTTGTTGACATTTACTAACTTCCAACTTATGGAATGGGCACTGAAGGGGCAGAAATGAATTAGGCAAATTTCCCATCTTGGAGCTTGCAGGACTTTGTGGAGACACAAGTAGACAGAGAGATAGTTAGACATGTATTTCCATGTAGCTCTTCCAGCCAACGAATTGTACGAAAATACTTCTTCTGTGTTGGATATGGTGGTCACTTCAGCATTCAAATCTACGGGGTCAATGAGAGCTTGACATAAAGTGCATCACACCTGAATATGTTCACCTTCATTAAATGCACAGAGATCGTGGAAGCTGATAAACCCATTTGATTAGCTTTTTCTGGGAAAAGGAAGGAGAGAAATTGGAAAGATTGCCTTGTACATGCAAATGATAATAAAAGTAACTAATACTTATTGAATGCTTATACTGTTCTGAAAATTACATACAGATCTTTCCACTTTACAGATGGGGAAATTAGAAGAGAAAGTTAAGAATTCTTGAGTTTTTTTTGTAATTGGGAACATGAAGGCAACATTTTTTTAAAAAAGGCTAACAAGTCTAAAATTATACGGACTCTTGAAATTTACTTTTGACCTTTGTTCAATGTATATGAATATATTTCATAGTTTTTATCAGTTTGTATGTGCTAGGTTTGTATGTGCTTGCTTCTGTCATTTACATCTGCTCTTTTGTTATATTTATTATTAATTAATTTATTTATAATTGTATTTATTATATGTTGGGGTTACATTCCACCCCCCTTAATTCTGCATTTCTGAGAAGCAATAGAACAATGACTTCCATACACAGAGGTTTCTGTTTGTCTGTCTAATGGACGCTGGTCTGGGTTTATATCTGGGCCATTTTCAGCGCCTGAGATAAGCAACAGAGCTAGGGTGGAGCAGAGAGGGAAGGTCAAGATGAATTCTCTGGATTTTCTAACTCAAATAAATTGATATACATGAAAGTAATTGGAAAGTGATAAAACACTACATCAATGTGATATTTTCAGTGTGTCATCATCATCTGGATTTCTGTAAATGTGTGTCAGGTCTGATTGCAGTGTCTTCAGATAAAAGCAGAGACTTTTTTAGTAAGCATGCTATATAGAAGTGGGTATTGTTTCCATCGAATAATCCCCGTGTGACACTTCCACTCCATTCATGATGTAGTGCCGGGTCACTGATGTGAGTGCCTGGCCTGGCCAGGCAGGCCAAGCCAGTGGGTCATAGGGGTGGGGTGGGAGAGGAGTGGCTCCTGCGGAGCCTGGACCGTCAAGGGAGGCCACCCCTGAGCCAGCTCAGGTGAACTCTGCCTTGCAGGAGGGTTGGACAATGTTGGCAGAATTACAGATTTTTACTGTAAATTCTGATTTTTAGCTGACTCGCTTGGGCTTTTATAAAATATTGTGTATGCCAAATAAAACATGCCCATGAACTAGACTTTAAAGAGCTGCACTACGTGCAAGCTCTGGCACAATGAAAGGGGTTGTGGATGGGGAATTAGGAAATTGGCCGGGGTGCAGGGGGCTGGACAAATGATATTTGAGGAGCCTGAGTTGGTACTTCTCACCCTAAGGTCTCGGGCAAGGCACATGTTCACTATCAGCCTCCATTTCTTCATCTATACAATGAAGCTCTTACAGATTTTCATAATGTGCAGGGAAGTACCTAACACCATCTGAGTGCAGCACCAAATACATGAATTTCTGGTCCCAGTGATTCAGTCAGCCAAAGTGGAGAACCACTGGCTTAAAGTATCTCTTAGAAATGCCTTCAGAACCTGTTGTCTAAGAAATCCCCAGGGAAGGCCATTCATCTTTTAAAGGAGGGGGTCATATTTTGGAAACAGTCAAAAGGCAAAGTTTATCAACTCAAGTAGCTAATGCCATTTGGATGGTTCCCAAAAAAGTGAGTTAGGAGTTCTAAATAAGGAGAGTAAATCCCTGGTGTGGTTAGAACTTGGCTCTGAGGAAGGCAGTTTCTTCCAAAGATCATTGTGAACATCTGCGAATTGCAGACATGATGATGCAGCTGTGAGGGGCAGCGGGGAGTCCTGCCGTCCAGCAGGGACACTGGGTGGCCACCCAGGGCTGTGACCTTGCAAGGACCCTCTAAACTCTTAACTACACCAGCTCCTTTACTAGGGTCCAGAGTGACTGCTTCCACACTGGGGTTGCAGGGGAAGCCAGGCATCATCCCAGGAGCTCCTGCTGCCAGAAGCTTGTTCTTCACTGGTTGGGAAATTATAAATAAAATAATGGTCACTTTTCAAAGGAGTTCTTTGATGTCAGTGTGTGAAGAAACTAGAGAGCTGTCCTAAGAGTGACAAGGACTCTGACTTCTCTGCCTCTCCTCTCCCTCTTCCCTCCCTTCCCTGCCTCCTGTCCCTCTGGGGTCCTCCTCTATTGACTCTCTCTCCCTACCTTACCCCATGCCCCCCAAGCCCTGCCCATATCCTTTTCCCAAGAAGCCTGTGGAAAAGGGAGGTCCTGATGAGATTGCCCAGTGAATTTGGATCAATGATTTGTAAGTGCAGCCTTGAAAAAAAATCTTCTTCATGTTCTTCACTATGATGTGGTTCTACTGGAATGATTTAATTACTGGAGCATTTAATATATTTATTAATGATCTACATCTGTGGCCCCCAGTCAGCCTATAGACTTGGATCCCTTCTCAAATAAAGGGCAGTATTCACCCAAAGATGGAAACAGCTGCTTTGGTTAGGATAGGGGAGGGGAAAGTGGGACTGACTCAACCCATTCCTCACTGTCCCCAGCCCACCCCCTCCCCAGCAGTGCCTCAGGCATCTTCCCTGGAACCTCTATGATACCTTGAAACAATGTAAAATCCAGCTAATCTAGAACAACGCATAAGAGGGTCATTCACTTGCAGGTGATGGTAAATTGGTAAAGTTGGCAAACAGCAGCAGGGAAGAGATGTCACCAAGCCAGCCAAGAGGATGAGGAATGGAAACTGATTCACAAAAACTGTCAGGCTGTTTTTAGGTTTTAGGTGATGCCAGAAGGATATGAATAAGGTACTGTTGGTGACTATGGAAAAGGCGACTTTAATGGAGATTTGTGGTGGAACAAGAAAGTGCCTCTCCATTGGGCCAAGTTCATGTCTCTTACCTGTTTCAGGAAGAATACCCTGATTTTGGCCGTCAGTAGCCCCCTGGTCGCCTGGGCTTTGGGGCAGCCTGGTGACCATCTTCCTGGGTGTTTCTCCTGTTCAGCTACCACAGAGGCAGCAAAGAGCTCCAGGTAGAGAAGAGAGCCTGGAATTTAGAGTCAAACAGATGAATGTGGGCTCCATGGGACCTGGGGAAGAAGCCATGCCTCTTTGAGCTTCAGTTTCTTCATCTGTAAATCAGCAGTAATAAGTCCTCCTTTGAAAAATGAATGAGTTAAGGTGGCCAGCTGGGCACCAAGTGCATGGCAGGGCTCAGTCGCTATTAGTCCAGTCCACATTGCCCAAGCAGGTTTTGAAGTCAGTCACATTTCTCCCTGATTTTATTAAAGCAATACAGGTTCATTATAGAATGAATGAACTGTAAGACAACTCACAACCACGTCTCCAGCATACAAAACCTTCAGAACATCCAAGCCACAGTTCCCAGGGGCTCCTTCAAAACCTCCTCCTTGCTTCAAATGCCAAAAGCCTGGCCACTGGGCCTCAGAATGCCCACAGCCTGGGATTCCTCCTAAGCCGTGCCCTGTCCGTGAGGGCCCCCACTGGAAGTCAGACTGTCCGGCTCACATCGGGAGGCCGAGGGAGGAGAATCACTTGAACCTGGGAGGCAGAGGTTGCAGTGAGCTGAGATTGCGCCATTGCACTCCAGCCTGGGCAATAAGAGCAAAAACTCCATCTCAAAAACAAACAAACACACAAACAAACAAAACACCCAGGGCATCTCACACCCATGCAAGCGCAGTTGAAGCCCTGAGTTAAGTACTGCTACTAATGCAAAATCAAGCATGCTGTTTAGGATCCCCCATTTCCTGGAGTCCCTAAATTCCTCACTCAGCCTCTCCCAGTGACAGGCAGTTCTCAGCCCCTTACCTCTGTGACAGTGACCTATATACAAGAGAAATAAGCCTTTTACAAAATATTGGTTAATGAGCAATAGACATGCTAATGGCTCACAGGTTCTGGAAAAAAAGCAGGGTGGCCCCCCTTATGAGAGAGGAGACCTTAAATCAGTCCTATATCAGAGCAAGGGAGTAACAGTGACAATTCCAGCAGGGCAGCCATGTCCAGTTGCACAGGTCATGCACTGCACGGTTTTGGGCAGCATCTTCACATTATGGCTCATTACTCTCTTGGGGCTACAGGGATGTAGAGTTGCTTATGGGGCCAAGGGGTCCCGAGAGGTCAGGTCAAAAATAGTGAGACTCCCCAGACGCAGTGGCTCACCCCTGTAATTCTAGCACTTTGGGAGGCCGAAGTGGGCAGATCACTTGAGGCCAGGAGTTTGAGATCAGCTTGGGCAACATGGAGAGACCCCCATCTCTACAAAAAAAATACAAAACTTAGCCAGGCATGGTGGCGCACGCCTATAGTCCCAGGTACTTGGGAGGTTGAGGTGGGAGGATCACCTGAGTCTGGGGTGGTCAGGGCTACAGTGAGCCGTGATCACACCACCGCACTCCAACCTGGGTGACAGAGTGAGACCCTGTTTCAAAAAATATATATAGTGAGAATTAAATGAATATATATATATATATATATATCTCACTTTGGCCAGGCGCGGTGGCTCACACCTGTAATCCTAACACTTTGGGAGGCCAAGTCAGGTGGATCACCTGACATCAGGGGTTCGAGACCAGCCTGGCCAACAGTAGAAACCCCATCTCTACTGAAAATACAAAATATTAGCTGGGCGTGGTGGCGAGCACCTATTGTAAGGTCCTCTGAGCTGGCCGTACCATGGTCAAGCCATGGTGATATTCCCCCACCCTTGTGATAATGTACTTTGTGATATTTCCTGTCCTTGTGAATGTACTTGGTAACATTCCTCCCTGCCCTTGTGACAATACACCCTCCCTGCCCTTGTGAATGTACTTTCTAACATCCTCCCGCCTTGAGAATGTACTTTGTAACTTCCATCCCCCTACCCGCAAAAATTGCTCCTAACTCCACCGCCTATCCCAAGCCTATAAGAACGAATGATAATCCCACCACCCTTTGCTGACTCCTTTCTCAGACTCAGCCCGCCTGCACCCAGGTGAGTAAACAGCCTTGTTGCTCACACTAAGCCTGCTCAGGTGGTCTCTTATACAGACATGGGTAACACCTGTAATCCCAGCTACTCAGGAGGCCAAGGCAGGATAATCACTTGAACCTGGGAGGTGGAGGTTGCAGTGAGCTGAGATGTGCCATTGCACTCCAGCCTGTGCAACAAGAGCGAAACTCCATCTCTCTCTCTCTCTCTCTATATATATATATAAACTCTCTCTCTCTATATATATACATATATATATATAAACTCTCTCTCTCTTTCTCTCTCTCTCTCTGTCTCTCTCTCTCTCTCTATATATATATATATATAAAACTTGGAACAGGGCTTAGTATCTGGTGATATAAATGTTAACTCTGATTCCTGTTCATGTGAGTTAATGTTCCTTGTGTTCCTAGGGGGGACTACCTTGTCACAAAAAACAGTATAGATCAGACACAAACATACCTTTTCCAGTTGTTCAAACAGCTTGGATGTTTGAGGGTTCTTAAGTGGGAACTGGGTTGTTGAGGTTGTCAGCGTACAGTGGGTTGTGTGGGTCACAAGGAAAAATGCCAGGGCTGGGGTCCGGGCCACTTACAACGTTAGCTGTGTGATCCTGTTTTGAACTGAAAAGGAGATATTACCTTTCTGACTAGACTAGGTTATTATTAAATTACAAAATCGTAGATTGTATTAAGTTTCAAAATGTTAGATTGAAATTTTGATCAAACAAGAGAAGGAATTGTGGAAAGTAAATGGTGGAAATGACTATTTGAAGCATTTGGGGGAAAGACAATATGCATCTCCAGGGTGACGGAGCCTTTGGGGATGAAAAGAGTGTGGCATTCAGAATGAGAAGGCCTGGGGGGATTCTTGGTGTATCCTGGGACGATTCTTGGTGTATCCTGGGACCAGTTTCTTACATTCTCTGTGTCTTCATTTCCTCACCTATGAAATGGGAATCATGATATGCAAGCACTCACTCTGTTGACTTCTGACATGAAGATAAAGCTAGATTAGTATGAATGTGCTTGAAACACTGAAAAGTCCTACACAATGGTGCTTCGACTACAGCTTAATTCTGTTATCAGAGTCCACAAGCCAGCTTATTTGCTTCTGCTGCCTACTCTAAAATAGCAAGTAACCAGACTTTTATGTGCCAAGACAGAAATAAATGGATTTTTAAAATATTTGGTTTCAGTGCTTTTGTGTCATTGACAGGAGTCTGCTAGAGTCCTAGCGCCCTCCTGGAATGATCCAGGCCTAGAAACGAAGCTGTGTGTACCCCCAGTGACACCAGAAGGAAGGACAAAAGCGGCTGTCTCCCCACCCACCTACACACTTTGTGCTAATTGGGCTTCTTTGCTGCCCTCCCCAGAGGCTGGGAAGGAATGTGCAGCCCAGGCAGAATTCCTCTCTGCACTCTGCCCCTCCCCTTGAGGTCACCACTCTGAGATCGCTTATGCCTGTGGAGAGTGTAGAATGAGGTAGAGGGCAGAGCCAGGAGCAAACAGCCAGCACCCAGGGAGAAGTCAGGGACTCCGCCTTCTTTCCAAACTGCAAATTACAAGGAGATGGCCAAGAAGCCTCTTGGCATGTGGCACAGAGCATGGGCTTTGGAGCCGGATGAACTGAGTTCTAATCTGCCACTCACTGTGCAACCTGGGGCAAGTCAGTCTGACTAAGACTGGGTCTCATTTCTTTCATCTGTGAGCTGGGGACTTTTATATCTGCATCTTGGTGTTCTTGTGAGGAGATTAAGCATACAATGCAGTCTTTGGGTTTATTAGTCTGCTCAGGCTGTCATAACAACATACCACAGACTGCATGGTTTAAACAACAGAAATTTGTTTTCTCACAGTTCTGCAGGCCAGAAGCCCAAGATCAAGGCGCTGGCATGGTTGGGTTCTGATGAAGGCTCTCTTCCTGGCTTGCTGACGGTTGCCTTCTTGCTACGTACTCACATGGTGGAAAAAGATGGAGATCTTCTTGCTCTCCTTCTTTTTATAAGGCCATAGCCCTATCAGATTAGGGCCCCACCCTTATGGCCTCACTGAAACTTAATTACTTCCTTAAGAGCCTTTCTCTAGATAAAGTCACATTGAGAATTAGGGCTTCAACATATGAATTTGTGGGGCAGACAATTCAGTCCATAGCATCATGAAGGGTGGAATTGGACAATATAATCAAAAGGTAATAAAAAGAACAAGGACTAGAACATGAATGCTAAAACTAAGAATGGGTCCCTGCCGCCTTCTGCAGACATCAGCAGCCATTTCCCAGATCCAGAACAATGCAGATCAAATGGTGGGAAGACGCTTGGAGTTGATAGAGAGCTCCCCTTCCCAGACCAAGGAGTTTTGTGTGATGCAAAGCAAATATAGGAAAGCTTGAGAAACTACACTGATAACCCCCAAATCTGGGGACTGTCATGGTATAGCTGGACTGGGAAAAAATGCAGAACTGCCTTCTTGAAGCTTCTTCCGTGACAGATACTTGCATCCTGAGACCTAGGCCAGAAGAACCTCTAACCACTCTTATTCTTTCTTCATCCCTGTGAAAAGGATGGGAAAAAAAATTCTAAGCAATTAGCAAGGAATATGAGCAGCAATCAAAGAAGGACAGTGGCAGTCCTTCTGGATGGCAGTCAACAGTTCCCCCATCCATCTCTGCATATGCTGCTCCTCCATCCGGAAGCAGATTCCCTTCAACCTGGGCTGGCTTTTGACTCACTTTGTCCATAGGATTTGGAGGAAGTGACACTGTGCCAGGTCTGGGCCCAGACCTTTTGAGACCTGGCAGCTTATGCTACTGTTCTTTCAGAACCCAACTTCAATGTAAAGAAACCCAGATTTTCCTACTGGAGAGAGAGGCAACATAGGGAGAGAGTCCCTGGAGGATGAGAGACCACGTGAAGAGAGAGAGTGGTCACACAGAGGACAGCTTCAGTGCCCCGCTGGGACCCTCCAACCCGAGTCACACTGCCCTAGCCACACCACATGGAGCAGAGACGAGCTGCCCTCACTGAGCCCTACATTAATTCCTAACCCACAGAATTGGGAGCAATAAAAGGATGATTTTAAGACACTGCATTTTGGAGTGGTTTGTTAGGCAGCAATGGATAAATGAAGGAGGACCTTCACATCAAAATGGCCTGTGCATCCTGATGCCAGCACTCCATGTAGGCTGGATGTATACCTGACCCAAGGGAATGTCCTGGTGCAGCATGATCAACACAATTCAAGCAAGTGAGAGCCTGAAGACTAGGATGTGGACAGAGGCTGCCCAAGGCGCAGCCCCATTCTCTCACCTTGCTCAGGCAGCCAAGGGACCAGACTGGACAAATGATGAATACCCATTACCCGTCTCTGTAGTTCTAAGGGAAGGATTCAGACAGTGCCTGGGAACTAGGGAAAGCAGGGCTTCTTTCCAATATGTAAAAAGGGATCTGGGTGAGTATTTTGAAGAGAGGATTTTGTGAGGAGGACTTTTGGATTGTAGAGAGAGGTGAGAGGGTGCTTCATCTCTCAGTTCAACCTATAGTGTGTTTGGGGCTGGGGTGGAGTAGGGGAAGCTCTTCAGCAGAATGACTCAGAGAGCCTGGTTTTGTGTCCTGCGGTTGAGAGATATCTGCTCCGATGCTTGACATAGGCCCGAAAAGCTCGAGTGGTCTTTGACACCCGAAAGATGAAGTAGAGGATGGCATTTGAGAAGTGCCTCCATTCCCACTACAGCAAGGCAAGGGATGTGTGCCTACATTTGATTGATGAGAGGCAGATTATGCCAAGTCAGATGGGAGCCTTAATATCTAAGACCTGCCTGAGAAGACGGAGTGAGGACCGGTGATGAGGACCTCTGGGGCTGAGAGGTGGGAAAGCTGGAGGGATAGAATACAGCCTTTACCCCAGGGGATTTGCAGCCAGACCACAACTGGGGAGTCTCTGAAGCTGGAGTCACCTGTTAGTCAGCAGCCATCTAAGAGCTTTACGGCTGTGCTGCCTCTCCTTCTCTGGGCTGCAGCCCCTCAGGAGCTTGGAGCCCTGCTTAATAATCTGAGGGCAAGAGGGGAAAGGGGAAAATCAGCACACTGTACCTTCTTTCCCTGACCCCAAGTTCCCACCTGTCACAGGTGCTAGCTAGGGAGGGGAGGAACCACTTGCAACCTGCCTATGTAGGGATAAAGGATTTCTTACTTTGAATTGAAGATTCAAGTGTTCATTCATGCAATAAATATTGGAGTTCCTACTCTGTGCTAGGTATTGGTTGACACTGGAGATTTAGCAGTAAGCAAAATACATAAAAATATCCTCCTTCATGGAGCTAACATTTTAATGGATTAATATCTAGGACTAGACACTTTAAAATTGATATTGTATGTTGTGTCTTAGTGACCACAGGACTATTACCTAAAAGATAGTAGAAAATTCAAGGGGCAGGTAAATATAAAACAATTATTTAAAACATTTGGACTTAAATGGATGGCTATTTCCCAGACATGCACTACCAAAAGAAAGCTGAAATAACTACATTATCCTTGGAGAACAGAAAACATTAAGGATATTTTTTAAAAGTGACCATGTAATCAGTTGTTCAAATGAGGACTCTTTTCAGAGTTAAAAGAGGTGCTATTAGTAAAGTCTATGGGGACAACATGTATTAATATAAGAGGTGCTATTAATAAGACATGTGACAACAGCATGTGTTAACTAGGACTATCTCAGGCAAATAGGGACCTATGGTCATTCTGGGGATAAAACAGGTCACTGCATAGAGATAAGAGGGGTTCATGAAGCCGTAACAATTCTGACCTTCTTTGTACCTAATAACATAACTTTAAAATAAATAAAGCAAAAATTGGCAGAATGACAAGTAGAAATGGACAGATACGTTTTCATAAAGGGGGATTTAAACATAACTCTCTCTACAACTGACAGAGGAAATAGACAAAAAATGTATGGGAGATACAGAATATTTTATCAACACAAGTAAAAAGCTTGATCTAACAGGTGGTGGGCCAGTTCCAGCCCACCACCTGTTTTTGTCAATAAAGTTTTATTGAAATACATCCCCATTCATTTATTTACTTATTTTCTATGGCTATTGTCCATGGCTGCTTTTGCTTTACAATGGCAGGTTCAGTAGCCATGACAGAGACTATATGCCCGCAAAGCTGAAAGTCTTGACTATAGGACATTTGCTAACCCCTGATCTAAAGCATTTATATAAAATCCTGACTCTTAACAATTTTTAAAGAGTACATATACTTTTCAGGTACATGTGAACATTTGCAAAAATTAATCATGTAGCAAATGTCAACTAATTTTTAAAATTCCAATATCATAAACATCTCTAACTACAAGAAAAACCCCCCATATCATATATATCTCTGACCACAAAGCAATTCAATCAGAAATCAATAATTAAAAGATAACTAATCCCCCATAAGTCTGAAATTTTAAAAATTGTTCGAAATAATTAATCAAAGAAGAAATCTTAGTGGAAATTATATATTTGAATGAATTTCAAAATGAGTGGGAAATGGCTAAAACAATTCTGAGAGGAAATGTATAGCTGTAAATATTTATATTGGTAAAGAACCCAAATCAAGAAGTAAGAAAAAGAACAAAAGAGTAAATTCAAAGAAAGCAGCAGAAGGGAAATTAACAAAATAGAAAATAAAGAGACAATAGAAAAGAGCAACTAAATCAGAAAACAAAAGATAAACAATTCTTTAGCAAGACAGACCAAGAAAAAAAAAGAAAAAAGGAACAATTAGACACTATTGAGAATGAAACTGATTTGTGGTTAAATGGTAAAGCACTGGAGAGTGCTGGGTGATGGGCGAAGTGTATTCATTTTATTAGTCTCTGTACATTTCTGTATATTTGAAAGATTTCAACACACACATACACACACAGACATGAAATAAAATCTGCAAATAAACAAAAAAAAGGGAGAGTGGGCTCTGAATTCAAACTGCCTGAATTTTAACACTGATTCTACAATTTATTAGTGAGTACCTTAGGGGCAAGTTACTTAAATGCATCTCTTTAAAATGGAGGTGATAATAGCTTCTGGCCCATACCTCCACACTGCCTCCTTCATAAGGCTCTGGGAATTCAGGACAAGGTTTCATTCACTCTCATTTTTAAATATCTTTCTCTAGTTAAGGTTGCCCCGGAATTACTTAACACCTCTCCCTCACCTTCCACAGCAATGCTTAAACTACCTGGAGACCTTGGGATGCCACTCAGGAAGCGTGGGGAGGGAATGAAGAAGGGACAGAGGTTGGAATGCACAAGGGGGAGAGAACCAGCATTTATTAAATCTCCACAGTGCATGGGCTAGTGTGCTAAATGTGAATACCTATTTCCTCCTGTAGACGGGAATAATAATATCATCTGCTACTGACTGTGTTCGTTTTCATTCGGTATGGTACGTCCAATGTCCCCACAACCTTGTACTTTCAGCTCACTGCTTCCAATGACTATGTGGTGTTTCAATGGTGTTTCACATCCCCCCATAACCTCTTCTTATCCTCACCCCTAGTCTAAGGCACTTGGGTTGCTTTCAGTCCTTGCTAAGAGAAACAATACTTGAACACATTTCTTCATCAATGCCCCCACCCCCAGGGATTTACATCTGGAAGTGAACTTTCTGGGTCACAAAGAAGAAATACTATATACTGCAGACTGTTTTCCAGAATGGCTGAATCCATTTGTACTCCCACCAGCAGGACACGAAGAAACAGGAATCTTTGCACCATGCTCACCAACACAGGCATTATTAATATTTACTTGTGGGAGTTTGTTAGTATTTTGTTGTGTTTAGTTTGGCTTTTTGAATTACTAGTACATTTGAAGGTCTCTTCATACGCTGTTACCCACTTGGATTCTCCCTTCCATGAATTGCCTATTCATATGCTTTGCCATTTTTTAAATTGAGTTTCCTGTCCTTTTCTGATTGGCTTTCCGGAGTTCCTTGTATATTCTAGAAATTGACGGTGTGTTGTGTTTAGACATCGCAGATGCCTTCTCCCAGTCTTCATATGCCTGTGACATTGCTGAGATGTCCTTCAGTGGACAGTAGAGCTGGCCCGTAGTCACTCAGCTCAAGAGGATGGAATCAGGATTGAAACCCAGGCCAGTCTCTCTCAGGAGTTCATGCTCTTTCCATAGTGTTCCTCCCTCCCCACCTGCTTTCTTCAAAGAGGGCAGTTCCCCACTCAGTCAAGGCAGCCTGTGGGTATTTGGAAAGAGAGGGAGTAGTGCATCTCCAGAAATTGCACGAGATATCCTCCCAGTAGTGCTGCTGAGGCCACGTTGATGCCTAAAGGGTGAGGATTTGTGATTTGTAAGAGACCTTTTCTGGAGCTGCTGGAAGCTCTCATTTCTCCTTTTCCACCTTAGCAAGGGGTAACTGTCACCTTCCTGGCTGTAATTATCAGAAGTTAAGCATACCTCTAAATGGAGCATTGAACCACAGGTCCTTCTGGTGACCTGGGATCCCACTGACAACCCAAGATGAATATACGAAGAAAACTTCCTCAGTGTGCCCACATCCCCTGCTCAGCCTAGCCATGCAGCAGGCAGTGTCCTCATTTCTCCAGCATCCCACGTAAGGAACCTCAGGTAATTCACCTCTGGCTCCCTTCCACCCCATTTTCTGCCATGTCCTGCCCCATCCTGCCCCATCCATTTTTTCCTGCTGTGTCAGGCTTCATTGCAACTCCTTTGATCCAGCCTCCTCTCTGCATCACTTCCCTCCACCCCAAATTATTGTCTGTCTGATGTCTCCACCACCTTTGTCCTGACCTAGCTACTTTTATATAGCCATTTCTCATGGCCGAAAAATGTGATCTAAGGCTTGGATGTGGGTCTCAGCTTTACCATTCATCAGCAGTAGCAAGAAAACCTTACTCAGCCAGCAGTGGGCTCCTCAATAAGCATTCCATAAATGCCTACTATGTGTTAAGTGCTATGATGGGCACCAGCAATTCCTCAGTGAGTGATGTAATCCCTGCTCTTCATTTGCTCACTTTAGGAAGGGGCAGACATTTAAGCCACCAGATGCATCCAGTGTGATGAGTTGATCAAAGAGATGTGCTTAGAAGTGATTGATTTGGCCTAAAAGTGGGTAGAGATGGTCAGGAAGACATCTTATGGGAGCTGACACTTGAGCTGAATCTGGAAGGGTGGGGACGAGTTTTCCAGGTGAACGGTGCTAGCAGAGGGCAAGAGCATGGCAAGATGAAGCAAGTGGTGTGTTAGGAATGCAAGTTTGTAGCCCTTCTTTCTCATGGGGCTTGCAGGAGAAACACACTTGAAAACACATATCATGAATTGCCAACAAATGATGTAGGAATAGACACTATGTTTTTTGTTTTTGTTTTTGTTTTTGTTTTGAGACTGAAGTCTCCCTCTGTTGCCCAGGCTGGAGTGCAGTGGTGGGATCTCAGCCCACTGTAACTCCTGCCTCCTGGGTTCAAGCAATCCTCATGTCTCAGCCTCCTGTGTAGCTGGGATTACAGGTGTGTGTGCCACCACACCTGGCTAATTTTTGTATTTTTAGTAGAGACTGGGTTTCACCATGTTGGCCAGGCTGGTCTCAAACTCCTGACCTCAAGTAATCCACCCACCTCAACCTCCCAAAGTGCTGGGATTACAGGAGTGTGCCACTGCACCCAGCCGTAACAGATGCTTTTAGTTGTTAGTTAATGAAAATTTGCCTTCTGGGTTTGATCTGAAATAAGAGAAACACTTAAACTTCTTGTTTCACCAGGTTTGAATGGCCTACTCCATGGCTGCCTTCCATGTACCCACCCCAATTGTGCCATAAGCAAAATGCCGCATACGAATGTGCTTTCTGTTCAATGCTGGCAACAGTTCTCCTTGTTATCTTTATGTGTGCTATGTGTCTAAGCTTTACGGAAGCTGCTGAGAGGCTGGAGTGGACAAGACTTGGGATTGTGGAGTCAGGCTGAACTGGGTTCAAATGCTGATACTGCCACTTTCTACATACTAATTCTGGCCCTGCCTCCAAGGCCACCTTGATTAGTTTGGGATGCTCCACAGCTATTTGGGGACTTACTCCAGAACCAACAGGTGACTAATTGCATCAACGGCATGTGGGCTTCAGTGGTTTAATTCTGAAGGCAATCTGATTTCTAAGTTTTGGTGATGTGGTTCTCCAGCTACTCAGGAGGCTGAGACAAGAGGATCGCTTGAACCCAGGAGGCAGGGGTTGCAGTGGGCCGTGATCCCACCTCTGCGCTCCGGCTTGGGCAACAGAGAGAGACTTCTGTCTCAAACAACAACAACAACAACAACAAGAAACAATAAAAAAGCATCGATTCCTATGGCACTTGTTGGCAATTCATGATATGTGTTTTCACGCCTGGTTCTCCACATGTCACTAGGATAAAAGCTAAGCCTCCTCCATGGGCCTCTGAGGCCTGGTATGGGTCAGCCTCCCTATCTTCCCCTGCTTCCCTTTGAACTCTCTAGGTCCCATTAACACTGGCTGTGACCATTCCCATTCCTACCTCAGGGGCTTTGTACTTGTTGTTCCTTCTGCCTAGAACTTTCTTTTCTTTTCTCTCTTTTTTTTTTTTTTTTCTTTTTTTGAGACAGGGTCTCACTCTATCACCCAGGCTGGAGTGCGGTGGTGTGATCATAGCTCACTGCAGCCTCAAACTCCCAGCTCAAGCCATCCTCTTGTTTCAGCCTCCTGAGTAGCTGGGGCTGCAGCCATGCACCACCATGCCCAGCTAATTTTTATTTTTTGTAGAGAAAGGGTCCCACTATGTTGCCCAGGCAGGTCTTGAACTCCTGGCTTCAAGTAATCCTCCCACCTCAGCTTCCCAAAATGCTGGAATTACAGACATGAGCCACTGCACCTGACCCTCTTCTGCCTAGAACTTTCTTTCACCTAATCTTTATATGGCTGACTTCTTTTCAGTTAGCAGGTAACAGGTATCAGTTCAGATGTTAACTCTTATTACGTCCCCAGGCCATCCTGTTTTACTTTCTTTATAGCACCTCTTACCTGAACCATCTTATTTATTTACTTATTTACTGTCTGTCTCCTCTGCTAGAACCTAAGTTTGATTTTAGCAGGAACCTTATCTGTCCTGATTACTGCTTTATCTCCAAAACCCAGAGCAGTGCTGATTTTGCATATCATGCACATAATGTGTATGCCTTTTACACTCAGTAAATGCTTTTGAATCAATGGGCAGTTGAATAAATGAATTCACTGAAATAAATGCTTTCATAAAGGAGCAACTCTCCATTTTAAAATGGGGAAAAGAACTTCTTGGGCACCTATTCTTACCTGTGGAATGGAAACATAAATATTTGTGGAACCAAAACACACTAATGCATAATAAAGCTTTCAGTTGCAAATGCAATGGAGAGTGGTCATAAATGAATAGTAATTACAAGATTAGCATTCTGTGGGAGTCATATTTTAGGCCAACTCGTAATTTTGAAATAGAGTTTGGAAAAGAGTTTCACCCAGGTTATGCAAGACTCATGGCTATAATCTGGCGGCAGGCACTAGCCTTAGGGAAGCCGGGCCTGCATTCAAGTTCTGGTTCTGCATCTTAGCCATGTGACTTTGGGCAATTCCCTTAACCCTCATGGGTCTACATTTACTCATATGTGGAATGGGAACATACCAACCACCATGGTGGCATGACAGCTAAAAGAGGTGATGGATATAGTTCATACAGCACAGGATAGGGAGAGGGGAAGAACTGTCCCCACGTGAACCCACTCTCCTGTAGCTCTGCACTCTAGTCCTGGCAGTGTGAGCGCAGAGGTCATGCCAGATAAATGTCTGCTGAGTGCTGGCTGAGGGACACTCACTGTTATCCAGCTCCTGTGGTCAGAAGCCAGCTTTCCACAAGCCTCACAGACATGACGTACTGGGGCTTGAATTTCACCCATGGCCTAAAAGCAAGGTCCCATTCTCTCAGCTCTCATTACTCAGTGTCTTCTGGGGATTTCCCTTGGACAGCAAGATAAGAGTGCCCAAGGTCAAGACCATCAGGAGATGAAGCCCCCACCACTGGAGGATGGACCGTGTGGGGGTGGGGAGGAGGCTGAGATTGAGAAAGGGCAGTGCTGTGGGCTGCTGTGGGTAACTACAGGAAGGCACTAGAGCCCTAGACATCTCTAGGTGAGGAAGCCCAGGCCGCAGTGCTGAATGGTTGAGGAAGAAGTTACTGTCTCCGCCGCAACAGGCTGTGCTGGTCTGGTCTGTGGGAAGGCTAGTCACGGTTTCCTTCTACATGTGTCTGTTGTCGAGGCTGGCTGTGAAGACCCTGTGTTTAGGAAGAGTTGTATGGCATGGGGCAGGGGTGGGGTTCCCCAACTCTCCTCCTTTAATGGTCTCTCATGTGTTATGGTTACATATGGGGCATCAGAGAGCAGTGCATGGCTTCTGGTGGTCCCTTCTGCTTGATGGCTCTATGGTTCTCAGCCTTCTCCCTTTGGCCTAGAAGATCTGTCCTCTATGGCTAGCAGCCAAAAGGAGATTTCCACAGCGATTTCTATCCATTGTGGTCCTGCGGAGAGAAGTTGCACCTGTTAATGGCTGGGGACAGGCAATTGCAAGGCAGTATGTGGGTGCACAGTCTCTCAGGCACCCTGCGTGTCACTGGGTCTTGCCAGTGTGTTTGGGAGGAGGACCAGCTGGTGAACGTTGCCTGGCAGCGGTGTGAGCCACTGTTTTCCTGCTGCCATGATAGGACTGCTTCCAGGTCACCAGAAAAGACAGGGCAAGATTGGTGCCTAGTGTTGCCCCTGCTGGTGGAGGCTGTGGGCCAAATGGCATGAGGACTAGATAGGGGGATGGGGGGCTGCATGACTGGACTCCAGTCCCACTTCTGCTTCTTACTGGCCATGGAACCCAGAGCCTCAGAGCCCTCATCTCGAAAATGAAGGGGTTGTTTGGGAGGCTGCGGCAGAAGAATAGCTTGAACTTGGGAGGCAGAGGTTGCAGTGAGCCACGATCGCACCACTGCACTCCAGCCTAGGCGACAGAGCAAGACTCCATCTCAAAAATAAAATAAAATAAAATAAAATAAAATAAAATAAAATAAATAAAATAAAATAAATAAATAAAATAAAAAAATAAAATGAAGTGGTTGGATCAGGAGCTGGAGACAGCTAAGGTCCTTCTTGCTGTAGGAGTCTCAGAGGCCCCAGAGTGCTTAGGCACTTTACCAGGTCCAGAAAGCAGCTTGGCTCTGAGTGCTGCAAGGACCTCCCCCCACCCCCTCCACCCATGCTGCAAGGCTGCATTTAAGGAGCAGAGAATCTTGGCAGCTCTAACTTATCTGTCCCCCCACCCCCGAGGAGGAGTGCACCCTCAGGGAAGGGGACACTCTGCTTTTCACAGACAGGGAATTGTTGGAGTGGTGGCTTCGCAGCCCAGTGGCCAGTCTTCTCTGGGGTGAGCAGCCCAGGTCTCCCCCACCCCCTACCAGCCTTGGTATTTGCTGATTTCCCTTCCCAGGACAAATGTGTCACTATCACTCTAAAATGAAGTGTCCAGATGGGAACACAATACAGATGTGGCCCAGTCATTCCAGAGGAATGCAGGAAAGCTGCTGAGATTGTCTAGAATTCAGGCATTTCCCCAGTGAGCTTTATCCTCTATTTATTCCATATCCATGACATCTTATTTTTGTTTTGTTTTTGTTGTTGTTTTGTTTTGTTTTTAAGACAGTCTTGCTCTGTTCTCCAGGCTGGAGTGCAGCGACATGATCATAGCTCACTGCAGCCTTGAACTCCTGGCCCTAAGCGATCCTCCCTCCTCAGCCTCCCCAAATGCTGGAATTACAGGCATGAGCCACTGCACCCGGCCCATGGCATCTTATTAAACATCTGTCCGTTGCAAGCTGAGAAAGAGGTTTCTGTTTGCGCTCCTCGTGTTTGTTAAGTTTGCTTAATGAAGGCACTGTTTAAAGGGAAGGACTGCCTCTAGCTCCCCCTAGAGGATAGCTGGCTGGGATTCCACAGCCTCAGACCTGGGAGCTCCTGTGTATGTCTCAAGGCAGCAGAGAGATTAATGACCTGGGTCATTTTGTTTATTAAAATATCATCTTGGGGGTTCTTTATACCATTGTAAAAATGGTTCAACTGAGTGCCTTCTGTCTTCTTAAGCCAGTGCCTCTGGACACTCTTCTTTGTAACTTGGGCACTCAGGGGCTTCTCTGGGCCTCTGCTTGCTCATCTTTAGAATAAAGTAATTTTTTTTCCAGTTGTAAATTAATTATATGGTTCTTTATATTAATTGTATGGAGTTAGATAAGGACTCATCTTTACAACTACAATAACTGCGATTTTCGTATTCCCTCTTTTAGGAACTTATTATAAAAAGGACTCAACCTTTTCCTGACTTTATGCTTCCAAATTCCCATTTCTCGCCCTCTCCTGACGTTTCGCCTTTCCCCACCCCCTCCCCGTGGTGCTCCAAGCTCAGTGGGTGGCAGCACAGCATGATGGTTCAGGACAGTGTCTCTGGAGGGTGCTCTGGGCCCATCACTAACCAGCTGGGCGGCCCCAAGTGAGTCACATAACCTCTCTGTCTGCCTCATTATCTGTAAAAAGGGGATGTGGTAGCATTTGCCTAACAGCAAATGTAATTGATAATTAATGCATATAAAATGCTTAGAATAGTGAAAAATGGTGTTCAAAGAAGCATTCGTTGTTATTGTTGTGTTTCTATGGGGTGAGGTAGCCAGTAAAACCCAAGGTTAACACCAGACTGTTTTCCTCTAGGAAATACAACAAACAAGCAAGCAGAAGACATGGATCCTGAAGTTTCTTATGAGCAGGAGACTAGCACAGACCACTGTTCCTACCAATGGGAGGAGAGCACAGCTGGCTGGCTGCCAGAGTGGGCCTCGGGGAGTAGGAAAAGCCAAGGGCTTAAGAGATGGAAGATCTCCTGGGTCACACCTAGGAGACTATTCACTAGCTGCCCACTGGGCAATAAACACCAACTGAGGACCCAGGTGACACAAACCCTGCATTAGGTACAAAAAAAAAAATCTGGTCATTGGAGGACTCAGGCCAATGGGGGAAATAAACTGGTCAATAAACAATCATAGTGCCCTGTAAGGGCTGGAAAAGGGCATCCTAGGAGTCTGCAGTTGATAGGAAGGGATTGGGAAGGGCACAAGGCCAAGAAATAGGACAGGCAAGATCCAAAGGAGTGAGGACTTGGTGATGTCAAAGGCTTCAGGGCCATTACAGGCAAATCCATAAGCCACAATGTCACATAGGCCACCTGGCTTCTCAAAGAGATCCACACTATAAATTGGAGGTGAAAAGTTAGAAAACTACTTCTCAAAATGAGGTACAACAGTGAAGCCAAATTTATTTTGAATTGATTCTTTTTAAAAGACTATAACCATATATAAACTCTGAATAACCACATTTCACCATGACACTGTTTTTAGGGGCCTAGCCAGGAATGAGGGTCAGTACCTTGGAGAGCTCCAAGGGGTTCCAAAGGGCTGAGGCACGCACTAGTTCAGCATGAGGCAGAAGCATGAGCATGAGCCTACCAGGATCAGTGTGGGGCCAGCCCCTACTGGTGTGGGCTTCCATTGCCAAGGCTGGTGCTTCTCCTCTTAGGTGGAGGTCCCAGGGACTAGGAGTTGGTGGATGGGGGGCAAGGGACCTAAGATGGACATTTATTATCTGCCGTCTCTCTGGATGGAGTCTTCTTGGTACCCAGGAGAGATCATTGCACTCATCCTGGAGTCAACTAGTAGGCCCTGTCGCTAGGATGCTTGTGGAGTTTTGCTTTCTTACAAGTGGTTGATAGCACTTCACCAGTGGAGGTGACTTAGTTATCTGAGATAAGCAATTGAAAGGATTGTTGCTGCCTGAAGTCAGAATCAAAAAACCGGGACAAGCTTCATAGCAGTTCTGCCATTTCAGCCTCATGGATGTGGATTTCCACAATTACCCAATCAGTCCAGGTCTTGTGGGCAGCTGGGGGACTATCTGTGAGATATAGGGTGAGGCCTGACTTTGAAATGTTTGTTGTGGCTTTTGGCCCTGAACACTGGAGACTGATTAAGTTTTATGCCAGTCAGGTATAAAACTTGACTGGCTGCAATTTGGGCAGCTGCACCCACATGCATCTGGTGTGTGCATGTACACTGTTCTTTTCATCAGATGGACATGTCGTTTGGATATTTCTCTCCTGGAATAAGACATTGAAAAGTAATTTATAGCTTCAGGAAAGTCCCCAGTCAAGTATGGACTCGGCGAGATGGTGATGTCAGCAGATTTATCCTCAGGGACCTTCTACTTCCCCTTTTTCTTTCATCTGAGCCCTCCTCCCATTCACTTGTTCCCCATGTGTTTACTGAGTGTCTTTTTGTGCACAGGCCCAGGATCTGCACCCACAGTCAACTGTAACAACCATATGGCCTAGATCATCTGGGACAATTCTGATTAAGGGGCATTTATTCTTTTCATTAAAAGTGATTTGTTAAATATATGGGGGAATGTGATTTGACTTTATGCTTTTGTAAAGCATAAATAAATTCATAAATCAGGGAAGTAATCTTTAGTCGAATTACATGTCAGAATTTTGCATGCAGAAAATATGGTCACCATATATCTAAGACAGAGAGAGAAAACAATTTGCATCTCCTGGGCCGGTTCAATGCATTGGAAGAATCACCTGTATTGAGAAGGAGCCTGGGGTCACTGTTGATTAGTGGCACCTGCCATGGACATCACATGGCAAGTGATGGCATGAAGGCCGTGTCTTTGGCACCACCTGTTTCTGTTCTGAAGGCCTACTGTCCTGACAGTGTTCCAAGTGTCTCTTATCAATATAAAAAGCTGTCTAAGCCATCAACAGTGAAGGGTTGTTACCCTAACATGGTAACCATCCCAGAGGCTGGAAGAGACCTGTGCCTCAACTGTGCCTCCATGGATAGGCCAGGAGAAGGGAATATTTTAGGTCTCAGCACTCCTTGCACAACACATAGGAGCTGTGCTCTGAATCCCAAATTGTGTTTCTTAGCTTGAGACCTCCTAGTCATGGGAAGAGCCTGGTCTCCAGAGACAGACAGACCTGGCTGTAAATCCTGAATTCTGAAGTGTCAGCTGTATGACCCTGGGAAGGTTACTTAACTTTTCTGATCTTCAGTTTACTCCTTTCCAAAATGGAAATAGTAATACCTACCTCTTAAGTTTATTATAAGAATTAAATCATAGAACACATTTAAAGCCACTGTGGTTTTGCCTGCCACATAGCAGGTGCTGCACAAATGAGATCCCTTATAACAACTTGTAAGAACTGCAGGCTCCATCCCTTGCTCCATATGGGCCATTTGAATAAACCTATTTTAAGTAATGGATGTCACACATAATTTAGGCAATAATTCCATTTCACTTCTACCCCCAAATCTGAAAAATAAATAAAGGAAGTTGACCTTTACTAAGTGATTTGGAATTTTAGTGGAAGGTTCTATAATTGCTAGTTAACAGGCCTGGGAAACCAGCTCTTGTGCTGTAATTGGAGGTGTGCAGGTCAGGACATTTAATTATGGCCTGGCCGCCTGGAATAGAAACCTTGCCACCATGACAACATCTTTTTGCATCTGCCTGATTAAGTCAACAAATTGTTGGTTCCCAGCCCAAACTGGACTGTGACAAGTGCTTTCTCCCCCTGGAATCTGCCTGTCATGATGTGCCTGTCAAATTTCTTTACAAAGGCCAGGCTCAGGTAGGGTAACTCAATAGAAGGAGGAGAGGACACGGCCCTGCTCTGGAGATGCCTGCAGCCTAGTGGAAAGGAGGAACTGGACCTGCTGGGGAGCAGGAAGGGCATTTTGTGGTCTGTGGGGCAACCCAGCTGAGTGGTCAGGAGAGCATGCCCTCTGGAGCCTCAGGTCCAAGTCCAGCCCCACCCCTTGTAGAGGTGTGTGCCTTGGGCAAGTGAGTCAACCTCTTTGGGCCTAGTTCTTGATCTCTATCAAACAGGGGTAGTAATCTTACTTTATAGGGTTGTTGTGAAGATTAAATGGGGGTAGTGTTTATGAAGTGCTTAGGACAATAGCCCATAGTGGATGCCCTGTTAGTGGTTGATAATATTATCAGGTTTGTGACTCTAATTTTCTGGAAATAGCAGTGACTTCTGGGGTCCAAGTTATAAGGAAAGTCAGCATGGGCTGCCGAGTGCCTCCTTCACAGCCTCCCCCTTGGCTGGAGCCTCCTGATGCCTTCCCCCTGCCCCCCCACCACGACTACACACCTTGGTGCCTTTGCTCTGATCTTTGTCCCCTTGACATCCTGACCTATTCCCACGCATGTGCTGTTCAGATCCAGGGCAAGCATCACAACCATCATGAAATCCTTCCCCAGATAGGGTTAATTGGTCCTTCTCTTGACCTCCCAGAGCATCTTTTACCCGACAGCATTGGCTCTTTCCATGCTGTGCTGCGGAGATCTGTTTCCTTGTGACTCTGTCATCAGCCCCAGAGACACGCAGGCCTGCGGGTGCATTCTGGCTCACACCTTGCTGGAGGTGACAGGCTGGGAAAATCGCCTCCCATTTCTGCCCCATCACTGCTTATCGCTACACATGGGAACAACTGCCTTGCAGGATTCCGTAGGGATCCTGTGTCTGCCCTGTAATTCAGTCTCCATACAGGTCCCTCCTTCCCTCACTCCCTCTGTCTGTCTCTCTGTACCTGGCAGGGCCTGGCACTCCAGACAGGTGAAGCATGCTGGTTTCTGATTTCCCTTCCACTCTTCTGTCGTCTGGGGTCCCAGGATCTACCTCAAGGCCTAACAGATGACAGGGTCATATGTTTGCACTTCCCTTCATCATCTTCTGCCCCTTCTGTCCTAGCTTCATTCTTGAGCCCTGGCTAACACCATGGGGGCCCTCCCCATAAGGGTGAGGAGGGGGCATGCCGGGCCCGCAGCAGCATGGCAAGGTTCTGGGAGCTGGGAGCTGAGCTCGGCCACAGGAGAAGACTAAATGCACTCTACTTTTAGTTTTGAAACCTGTCAATGAGCGATATCCCTCCCCCATCAGAGCACAGGAAAGTGGCAGGGGCAGAGAGTAGGAGGAGAGCCGGAGGTGGGCTGGGCGGAGAGGAAGGGAGGAAACTGCACCCTGTGGTCCCCGCTGCTTACTCGATGACCCAGTGACCTAATGATGACTCATCCCGTCCTCCTGAAGGTGTAGGGGCTGTGTGGGTGGGGCGTGGGGTGAGGGCGAGGGGTGGCGAGCACATCATACTCTGAGTCCTGTCGTCTTGACCTCTCTTGGGTAAAGCAGGGAAGATGTTGACCTGGGAGCCCCCAACCCTGTGGAGTCGTCCTGAGATGCCCCTTCCCTCTGGAGTCCCAGGTGAGCCTGAGTGGCCCCGCTGGCTCCGGCCCTGCGCCTTCCAAGGCCCCCTTGCCCACTGGAGTGCCACAGAGGGAAAGCACAGTGTCCCCCTTCCTGCTCAGCTTTTACTCATCGTGGTGCTGGGATGGAGCCACCTGCACTGGCCCTCGCCATTTGCCGGGTGGAGATCAGTGCTTCTCATTCTAGTGACAACCTTCAGAGGCAGGTGAAATGCATCCATGCTATTCTTACCCCCATTCACACATAAGAAATGGAGGCTAATGGAGGCTTATGGAGGTGAAGTTGTCTTCCCAAGGTCCAGAAGAGTGTAAGTGGCATAGCAGGGGCTCCGTGCTGGGGCTGGGCCTTCAATCTGTCAGCCACTGTGACATGCTTCAGAGGGAGTGAAGGGAGAGGGCAGGGGACCACACCCAGGAAATCTTTGAATCACCTGTCCCCCTACCATGCCCACCCTGTGTAGTCAGGTTGGTCCCTGGCTGGGTCTCCTAAGGTTACGTCATCCAAGGCTGTCAACAAGAAGCGAGGGGATGATAAGGGGACAGCCCTGGGGGGTGGCTGCTGGTGCAGGCTGAGAGGGGCCTTGGTGGCAGAGTGAGGGTGTTTGTCTGGAGAACAGAGGGGAGTCCCTGGAACATTCAGGAAGGAAGGCAGAGGGCAGGCTCTGGGGGCCTCATCTGGCAAGGAGGACAAAGAACTGACATTTGAAGATACCTTCTGTGCCTCAGCTGGTGCTGCTTCTACCATTGTGATTTACTCAACCTGGGCTTACTGATCTCAACCACGTACCAGACACAGGAGGGAGTCGGGGGAATGAGGTTCAGGACCTGGGTGCATGAGCTTTACAGAGATGTGTGTGCGTGCATGTGTGCACACACACACAGAACACAAGGCGTAAGGTGGCCTGAGAGACACAAATCAGACCCCCAAAAGAGGTGCTCTCCATCAGGATGGAGGGGCTGCTTTTGTGAAGAGGTGGGTCAGAAATCCTTCTCCTTCCCGTCCATTCATAGCTTATGCCTTATTCCCCTCTCTCTGGCTCTTGTTCTCATTTTAAAATGGAAGAACACAAGGTCTACAAAGAGGACTCCAGCTCTTGCTCACGTATCCTCTTGCCTGGGATGCAGTGATTTATTCAACATTACCCCTGTGCCAGCTTCATCCTCACTGCAACCCTAAGAGGTGGTGTCATTATCATCTCCCACGCACACGCATGTAAACCGAGGGGCAGAGGGAGAGCCCCCAGCTTGCCCAAGGCCATTTGAACCCAGACCTGAGCAGCCTCTGTTGTCCTGCCTTCCTCATTCAATGGAAGGGCACTGGTAGATACCAGTGGCCACTTTGATTTAAAGGCCTCAGGCCAATTAGGTTCTCAATTGGAATATTAAAAATTGTTTCATGTAGTTTATTTTTTATTTTTAAATTTGTCTTGAGATGGAGTCTTGCTCTGTTGCCTAGGCTAGAATGCAGTGGCACAATCTTGGCTCTTGGCAACCTCCGCCTCCCGGGTTCAAGCAATTCTCCTGCCTCAGTCTCCCAAGTAGCTGGGATTATAGGCACGCACCACCAAGCTTGGCTAATTTTTGTATTTTCAGTAGAGATGGGGTTTCCCCATGTTGGCCAGGCTGGTCTTGAACTTCTGACCTCAGGTGATCTGCCCGCCTCAGCCTCCCAAAGTGCTGAGATTACAGGTGTGAGCCACCGCGCCCAGCCATTTCATGTAGTTTAATTGTCTGTACACTGTAAAGCCGGGGTGATGATTGGCCTCATGGGCCTCATGGGTCATGTGCACTTACCTACCAGGAAAGTAGGCTTTGTTTTCTCCTAGAAGCTTCTTGCAGAATTAGCTCTTGTCTTCTGAGTATATATTTTTTTGCTATAACTACTTACCAGGATTTAAAAATGTGTGTATACATAGTGGGTGGGGGAGTGAGGATAGGAGATGCTCTAAAACAATCTAGCATGTGAGTAACTCCTCTAATCCACTTGCTCTGACCCGCCTATTGGAGGGTGAGCATGAGTCTGCCACAATTAAATACATGTAGATTTTTCTAGATAGTCATAGAGGATGAATTGTTATGAATAGAGCCATATTTTAAATGGGTCCAGTGATGCAGATGACTTTGACACCTGCAGTGAGTGATTTGATAATCTAAGGAAATCTAAATCCCTTCCCTCTCTCTCCTTTTCTCTCTTTCACATAAAAACTCTTTTTCACATCTTGGGTGACCTTAGGGAGATAAGCATTCTGTATCAGTTCTGCCACTCGATAGTACGTGACCTTGAATGAGCACCTGATGGTGCCTAGCTCCAGTTGCTTCAGCTGTAAAATGGGCACAGCCAGCCTTATCTGGCAGGTTTGTCTTGAGGATTAAACAAGCCAGTGTGCCTGCAGCACTGGGCAGATTTTGGCAGAGGGCGGGCTTTTAGCTTTCACACGGGAACCTTCTGTCAGATGGTGGGGAGAGCCACAAAAACAGTAAAACACAGAACTGTGGGTGAGTGTGAATCCAGGCAGGTACAGGCAGGGGCTGTGGGACCACTGGGGAGGGAAGCCCACCTTTGTGGAGTCGTTAGGCAGAAATCAGAGGTGGGGACATTCAAAGTGGGTTTTACAGAGTAAGTAGGAGCTGTTTGCTCAGTTATTTATGTATACCTCACTTTATTCCAAATAAAGATTTGAGATCATATACATTCTACATTAAGGTAAAATAAATGTAATAAAGAAATAATACACAAGGAAAATAAGAGGAGAAACTAAAATAAAGCCATGGACAGGTTAGGACATAAACCTGCTAGAGGTGATGAGCAGGTTTGGCACTACGCTTCCTAACAGTGAAGACAAAAAGGGAACATGATCGATTGGCGGTTCTTAGTCATCATGTCCACAGGATTAAAAATGCACCCAGTGCCCAGGATGTGCACAGCTTTCCCTGGGGCTAAGACCTAAGATACATTTTCCCCGTGACCCCTCAACAAGGGGACTCTGTGTGACATAGTCCTTAGCAACACTGCTGCACTAACCATGTCATTCCAGTGTGATTGCTTCTGAGGAGAGTGTGCCAGGCAAGGGACAGTGTTCTTGGCAGAGGGGACAGCATGAGCCCAGCTTCATGTGGAGGGAATGTCTGCAGGCCTATTGTCAGTGTGGCTCTTGGACCATGTGGCCCAGTGGGGCCTCTGGGTACCTATGGAAGCAGTTTTGGGGTGAGTGGCATGCACCAGGTGAGGGGCCACAGGAAAAGCAGTGCTGGGGTGTGGAAGATTCACTTTGCAGACATGCCAGGGCCAATCCTGTTAGGACATGACAGGAATCAGGGCTTCTGTGGCCTTGCAGTTGGGGTCATTAGTAGCTGGATCGGAGACTGAGAAGGTGGGGCCTTGGCAGTGCAGGAAGCATGATTGGCTGGGCTGCCTGCTGGTCTTGGGCCCCAGAGGCTGGTCACCTTTATAAAGACATTGCAAGACTTTTTCGCCTGTGAAATTTAAAGCAACAATAACAACACATACTCCGCAGCCTGTCAGGAAGCCAAGTGAGAAAGCTGAGCTGCCCCACTGTCAGAGCCTCATATTTTGGGGTTTTTGTCTGTTCTATTTTTGAGGCTGGTAAATTGGTTTCCTGTTTGTTGCAAAATGGGTAGTTGTTGCTGTCTGTGCCTGCCCTGGCTTTGGCCAGGCCTGGAGGGAGGTGGCCTCACCAGCCTAGGCCCATCCTTCTGCCTTGGGCCAGTTCCCTTCTGTACAAATGCCAAAGAGGAACCCAGCATTGCCAGGGGTAAGGAGTGGGGGCACCCTGCCAGCTGCTTCCTAGGGTGCCTGAGTGTGTTTGAAGTCATCATCCTCATTTTGGCAATTGCCTCTCTCTGGGAGGACTAGCTTCATGTCACTAAAAGTGGACACATTTTATACTCAGAGGTCAAATTAGCAACTCAGTAAGAGCAGGGGGATGGGACTGGGAAGAAAGAACCATCTGGCATTTTAAGGATGGAAGGGAGGAAGAGAGAAAAACCCATGTTAATTGATACTTGCTATGTGACTGTCATTTTCACAACTTGTATCTCATTTAATTGTTATATGTCATTCCCATTTTACAGGTAAGAAGCCTGAGGCTCAGAAACAGTAAGTCGACTAGAATCATTTGCTCAGGATGTTGGCACTTTGACAATGCCTTGGAGAGCAAGTTCAGCATTCCTCTCCCATTCCCACCCTCCATCACCTTTTTATTGAAGATGAAAGCCAAAAAAAGAAAAAAGCTTGGGGCCAGGTGCAATGGTTCATGCCAGTAATCCCAGCATTTTAGGAGGCTGAGGTAGGAGGATTGCTTGAGCCCAGGAGTTTGAGACTAGCCTGGGCAATAACAGGAGACCCCCGTCCCTATGAAAAATAAAAAGCTAGCCAGGTGTGGTGACACATGCCTGTGGCCCCAACTACTCGGGAGGCTGAGTCAGGAGGATCTCTTGAGCCCAGGAAGTTGAGACTGCAGTGAGCTGAGATGGCGCCACTGCACACCAGCCTGGGCAACAGAGCAAGACTCTGTCTCCAAAAACGAAAACAAAAAGCTTGGGAAAACTCCCAAAGCTAGGTAGTAGCTGAGTCTGAAAGTTACTTAACTAGTGGTTTCTAGTCTACTGCTTTTCCAAACTGCCTTAGGTGCTTTCTAAACTGGCAGGGACATGATACCAGTCCAGCATTGAGCAGAGTTTGAACTCATGGCTAGGCAAGCCAGGCCCAGCCACCATGGCATTTACATTTGGACACCTTGCTTCTCTCCCAGAGCAGCTGGATAGTGGTGTCCCAGTAGGACCTGTGGGCCAAGGGTATGCCTGTCCCCCGTCCCCCACTCCTTGACATACCAGCTTCAGATCCTGCAATTCCCTCATTGTCTTTTGGGGTAAAAGCAACGAAGGCCCTTCTAAAAGCTTGGGTCTGTTTCATTGACTGATTATTTCCTCTCATCAGTGGTTTTTGGTGGATTCAACCTGCTCCTGGACCCCTAGGGGCATTTTTTCTTTTTATTATTATTTTTTTTGAGACAGAGTCTCGCTCTGTCCCCCAGGCCAGAGTGCAGTGGCGAGATCTTGGCTCACTGCAAGCTCCGCCTCCCGGGTTCACACCATTCTCCTGCCTCAGCCTCCCGAGTAGCTGGGACTACAGGCGCATGCTGCCACGCCCAGCTAATTCCCTAGGGGCGTTATTATAAGGAGAACTGATATCTATTTTCACATGTGTATTTTCTCAATCAACAGATGCTAAAAGTATCAGTAATTTCTTGTAAGAGTCTTAAAGTTCCCAAGGCTGGAACTACTACCTGGGGGGCATTCTCGGGTCTTAGTAGCTCTTCTCAAATTATTAGTATTCCCAGTTAACTCAATTTGGGGCTGGGTGCAGGAGGGAGTAGAGAGATAAGAAAACCCATCAGCCTAGGTGGCATGGCCTTGAGGAACCTTGGAAAGGGAAGAAGGGAGACCAGATTGAAGGGAGGAATTACCTGGGGCAAGGGAGGGGGATGTTGCTCTTATGCTATCCCTTTGCTACTCCCTCAACCTTAATAATATCCTCACGTAATCTCTCCCTGCGGGGACCTCTCTTCCTTCCAGGCTCAGCACAGAGGGCCCTTCAGCAAAAAGCCTTGCATCTTCTTCTGCGCCCTAATAAGCCCTCGGTTACACTGCCTGTCTTCTGACCTCCCTTCATCGTACCTGCTTTTAAGTCCTTTGTGACTTTATTTAACTCCACTTAGTAATTGTAGCTCCTTGTGGGTAAAAGATAGCATTAATTATAGTTTGTTCTCTGCACAGTCATGGTTCAGGGCCAGATAATGCAGACGAAAGGGAGGGAGGGAGTTTAGGTAGGCAGGTAGTGAATTCCTTCCTTTGTCTGGAACATTATGGGAGAAGCAGGAAGGGCATATCCTAGCCCATCTCTATGTGGGAGGCATCTGATCACTTGCATTTCTGATACCCTTGGTGTTTTGCATACATAGTGAAAGGGGCACCTGCCTTGCTCTTGCATTTTCTATAGCAAGGGGACTTCCCACATCCTCTATCACTGGACACATTTGAGTTCCCTGCTGGCTTCTGAGCCTTCCCTTCTGTTTCATTATCTATTGCTGGCTTAACAGACTACCCTCAAACTTTGTAGCTTAAAATCATGATTTATTATTTCTCACAATTCTGGCTGGGTGGTTCTCTGCTGGTCTTGGCTGGACTCGCTCCCCCAGCTGCATTCAGCTGGTGGTGGGGCTGAGCTGGGAGGTCCAAGAGAGCCTCCCTCACATCGAGGGGCCTGGTGCCAGCTCTTGGCTGGAGCAGCCTGGTTCTCTGCATGACCTCTCATCCACCAGTGGGCCAGACCCAGTTCCTGCATGGCATGGCAGGCTCAGGACTCCAGGAATGTGGAAGCAAGCCTGCCATGCCTCTTAAGGCAGAGGCCAGAACTGGTGCAGTATCCCTTCTGCCACATCCTTTGGACCAAAGGAAAAATCAAGCCCAGCCAGATTCAGGGGAGGGAAAAGTAGACTCCACCTCTGATGAAAGGAGGGGCAAAGCCAGATTGCAAAGGGCCTGGGACAGTTTAGCAATAGTTTACTATATCCTCTTTCATTTACTTTGAAAGATAAAATCCTCCTTTTGGAAACCTTTGTGAAATGGCTTCTAAGGAAGCATTCTGAACTTGGCATGGTCAGGAAATTCAGGAATTGATGCTCTGGTCCCTGCCTGCCCCAAAGCCCAGGAAGAGGCCATTTGTAGAGTAGAGCTGGGTAAGGCTGCTCCTAGGGATGTGGGCACCACCTTTTTGATTGGCCTGAGTAATGCTGTCTCTCTAGATCTGAGTCAGCATAGTGTGCAGCTTCTCAGGCACCAGGCAGATCCTGCTGCATTTTTCCCTGGGGCCCTGTGAACATGATTCCCCCTATGAAAAGAGACCTTTATGCTTGGGGTTGTTGCGGTGGGGGGGGGGGGGGGTGCCATTTTTAACATGCATTTTTTGGACTAAAAGTGTTTTAAAACTCTTCTTTCTGAGTGTAGAATTTAGGATTTTTTTGATCTCATGCAACTAAGAAACTCCTTCTTGGTAACTTTTTTTTAAAAAAGAGGAAATGTATTAAAGGGAGATGGGAATCTAAAGGGATTGATAGGAGCTGAAGAATTAGGCCAGGAGAGAGCAAGAAGCAAGACACTTTACAGGCTAGAAACACACATTTATAGTCTGGGGAAGTGCTGATAAGCATAAAGCTAGCACTGCAGGAACATTGGGGCTGGTGTGACTTTGTCAGCCTGAGGGAGCTGGGGACATTTCAAAGAGTTGGCAGTGTTGAACTCAGAGGACAGCAGGGAACAGCATTCTAGGCTGGTGGAATAGCATATGCAAAGGCACTGAAGTTTGAAATAAGACAGCATGTTTAAGGAACCACAAACAGTTCTAGAGCGAATGTCAGAAGTATAACAGAGGTGAAAAATGATCCTGGGGAGGGAGGCAGACAGCAGACAATGGAAGGGCTCACATGCCTACTGAGGAGTTAGGATTATATTTTAGAGGGCGGGGTTTCCCAAACTGAGTTCCTAGAACCTAGTGGCCTGAGAGGCATTAACAGATGTCCTTTGAATAAAAGATTTCATGACTAAATAAGTTTAGGAAATACACATATTATTTTGTGTTGTATTTCCCTCTTGGAAGATCATCAGGATATTAAAGGCTCTGAGAAGTTCTGCAGTAAAGAAAAGGAGGGAGGACACAAGTCAAGAGGCTGAAGTGATGCTCCAGGTGAGAGATGCTAAGTGCTCTCTGTCCGTGGGGTTAGAAAGGGAGGAATTTCTTCATGTCAACATCAGGGCAGACATAACCCAACCCTACGTGATATTACAAGAGTCAAGCACTTTAATTATTTTGAAGGAGCCCCATCAGAAGCAGGGGTGTAGGTTGTAAATCCACTAGAAAGGAAGGTAGCTCATGTGGAAAGTGAGCTCTATGACAAAATGCTAATTTTTTTCTTCAATAAACATTTATTGAATGGACCAAAGTGATTTAAAAAATGCAAACACACAATAGATTATTTAAAAAAGCAAAGACAATAAAAATAAAATGTTAAGAGTGTAGGTGCAAAAATACATTTTTTAATTGGGGAGAAAAAAGGCAGCAGAAGAGAACCAGCTACCCAGAGGTTTTAAAATTATTTTTGGAGAAAAGACCAAGCCTGATTTTATTGTTCTGTTGTATCTTTGTTGGTATACTTCTTTAGGGGTTTCACCGACAGCACAACCTGGTGTGGCATCAGCCTATGGCTTTATGTTCACTTCAGTGTGAATACAGAAAGCAGACAAATTTGAGGCTTGGCATCAGTGCAAAGGGACTTGTAATATTCCCTCCAGGTATGGTTAGGAGCTCAATGGTGCTGACAAGGGACCACAATTTGGATTTTGGAATCCCTATTGGAAAAGAGTGTTTCTCTCTTTTTTTTTTTTAATTATACTTTAAGTTGTAGGGTACATGTGCACAACGTGCAGGTTTGTTACATATGTATACATGTGCCATGTTGGTGTGCTGCACCCATTAACTTGTCATTTACATTAGGTATATCTCCTAGTGCTATCCCTCCCCGCTCCCTGCACCCCACGACAGGCCCCGGTGTGTGATGTTCCCCTTCCTGTGTCCAAGTGTTCTCATTGTTCAGTTCCCACCTATGAGTGAGAACATGCGGTGTTTGGTTTTTTGTCCTTCTGATAGTTTGCTGAGAATGATGGTTTTTTTTTTTTTTTTTTAAGATGGAGTCTTGCTCTGTCGCCAGGCTAGAGTGCCATGGTGCGATCTTGGCTCACTGCAACTTCGGCCACCTGGGTTCAAGTGATTCCCCTGCCTTAGCCTCCAGAGTAGCTGGGACTACAGGCACCATGCCTGGCTAATTTTTTATATTTTAGTAGAGACGGGGTTTCACCATGTTGGCCAGGATGGTCTCGATCTCCTGACCTTATGATCCGCCCGCCTCGGCCTCCCAAAGTGCTGGGATTACAGGAGTGAGCCACCGTGTCTGACCTAATTTTTTTAAACTAACTCAAGTATTTCTAGATTTGTTTTCATGAGAAGCCTTCAGTTCCCTTTGCTTTTGCTGAATATGCTAGCTTTCCCAGACTTGGGACTTTTGCTGTCGTGGTGGAATGTCTCTGCCTTCTTGGTTCTAGAAGTACAAAATATTTCCCTTCCTCCTACCAGAAATTCTCCATCATTTTTTTTTAAATAAGAAGAAGCACGTAATTTAAAAGCCATCTTTCCTCCCTCCTCTCAGAAGGAGGGAAGGGAAAAGTTTCCTGGAGGAATTCATCTTAGGCAGAGAAACAGAATTTAAGCCAGGACTGCTGGGGTGGAGGCTTGTGGCCTGAAGCTCACATACTGTGCTCTGCTGTCTGTGAGGCTTCAAACCCTGCAACCTGAGGTCTTCAGCACAGATAATGAGGGCTCAGGGGAGCAACCATAGCTGGGTCCTGGTTAAAAATGAGCAGGAGCTTCCTGGAGCATAAGCTCCTTAGCTTCGTGCTGGACTGGGAGACGTGTTCAGCCAGGTGTGGAGCCTGGGAATGGACCCTCCATCTTCCTTGATGGTGGACACTCCACATTTCTGCAAAGGCACCTTGAGGAGGCCCTTCACAGAGGATGCCAGGGAGAGAGGACTCTGAGTGACAAAGAAAGGGGCTCATTTGACAGGGACTTTTTTGGCCATGGCCATCACGCTCACACTAGGGAAAAAAGGGAGAGGAAGACTTTTTCCACCAGTTTCACAATGTAGCTTCTGGATCAGCAGGAGAGAGAAAAGAAAGGACAGAAACTAGTGCCTGCTGAACACCTACTTTATGGCAGGAACTTGAAGCTTGCATGGGTTCAAGTTCATCCACATGAGCACAGTGCTCCTCAGTGCCAGCCTGTGAAGTACTTACTGATAATAATTCTAGGGAGAAGGATGGTATATGCTATTGTGTTTTAAAAAAAAATCTAATTGTTTTCTTTTAGTAAGTGTAAAATAACATGTTAATTGTAGAAAATCTAGAAAATACAGAGAAGTACCAAGAATAAAATAAAAAATGCTGATGCCTGGCAAGGTAAATTACCTGCTCAAGATAATGATGGACCGTGGATTTGAACTAGAGAGGGGCCCTGGTGTGTGCCAAACTCCTCTCCTCACCCACTCATTCACTCAGCCAACATGTCTTCTGTAATCACAGAATACCAGATCTATGCAGCATCTAATTTAACCCCTCATTTTACAGAAAAAGAATCGATCAGGAGGTAGTTAGTGGCAGGGCTGGGATTTGATCTCTGGGCAAGGCTGCCTTATTCTTTGTCCTCATATAGTTCTCTGTCCTCTGTTCTTTCTCCAGGCCTGGAGGAACAGAGCTGGAGCCATCCTGGGGCTGTCGTGTGGTCCCGGCAGATGGCCGTGGGATCAGTCATAGCTGATCAATGCTCTACGTGATTTAATTTTTGCTCAGAATTGGGTGGGAAATGGAGATTCCAGACAGTGTTCAGAGGTGCTTTAGGGGTTTAACACTTTTGCCCTAGAAAGGCTCGAATGAACTCTATAGTGCTGGATTAGAGTCAAAAATACCAGGTATTTTTAGTATACGTACAGATAGATACAGAAGTAGAGATATGCATGGATTAGTATACACACATATATTTTCCAGTTCTGTCTGCTGAAAGAGCCTAGAACCAATAATACCCTAGTAGAAATGAGCACACTTACTGCCCAGATCCTAGTCTCTAAAGACCATTCTCTAATAAAAAGAACCAGAACTCCTTGGAGAAATGACTGATTCCAGGCCTGGGCAGGGAAAAACAAAAAGCAAACACACAAAAAATGAGCCTAAAACAGTTTGTAGTTCCAGAAAGTAAGGAAGTGTTTAAAAACAAAAAACAAAGCAAGACAAAAAAAGATGGTAGGATGTCTAAAGGACCCAGGAGCCAACCAGAAAGAGCTCTCAACAGCCAAAACTAGAACAATTTGAGCACCAAAATAAATAATGATAGTATTGAACCATAACCCAAAGAATCTGACCACATTTGTTGTAAATAAATAATTGAATAAATAAATAAATAAGGGAAGAAGGCACAAATCTTGTTTATAGGAGAATTCTAGGTATATACTACTCCCCTTCCAGCAGATGGAGCTTAAATTCCCTCCGCTGGAGTGTAGGCTAGACTTAGTGACTCACTTCCAAATAATAGAGTATGGCAAGGGAAAAATAGTAACTTCACAGTTAACAAACCGTAACCAAGACATCACCTTAACCAAGTGGTCAAGGTTAACATCACCGGTAATGCACCTTGTTGGTATCATGTGACCTCAGAAATGGAGAGAAGGGCATTTCACTTCTGTGGTATTCCTCCAAAAACCCATAGCCCCTGTTTAATCATGAGAAAACATCAGACAAATCCAAATTGAGGGACATTATACAAAATACTGTACCAGGACTCTTCAAAAATATCATGATCATGAAAAGGAAAGGCTAAAATCGATCACTGACCAGAGGACAGTTAAGGAGATGTGACATCTAAATGCAATGTCAGATCCTGGATTAGATACTGGAAGACAAAAAGGACAGTCAAGAAAACACTGGTGAAATCCAAATGAAGTCTAGAGTTTAGTTCATTGTATTGTACCAGTGTTAATTTCTTAGTTTAGCTGGGCATGGTAGCACATGACTATATAGTCTTAGGTCCATTTGAGGTTATAGTAAGCTATGATTGTGCCACTACATTCCAGCCTGGGCAACAGAGCAAGACCCTGTCTCTAAATAAATAAATAAATTTCTAGTTTAGAGAACTGTGCCATGGTTATGGAGGATGTTAACATTAGATGAAACCGTTTGAAGGGTATATGGAAACTCTGAACTATCTTTATAATTTTCCTGTAATTCTAAGATTATTGCAAAATTAAAAGTTAAAAAAATTCTTCCCTAGCAATGGACAAAATAAATGTAAAATAGAGAAAGAAATTCAAAAAGCCTAATAAACATGGGAAAAGTTTAGTTTGCCTAGTAATAAGAAAGGCAAGTTACAATAATGAGATAACCATTTTTACCTATCAAAATGGCAGTTTTTAAAAATAAAAACCAAATACTTAGGTTTTTTTTTTTTTTTTGGTAGGATGTGAGGACCCAGGCATGCTAAACAACCCCTATTAAGAGCACAAATTGCTTCAGATATCCAAAGGGCATTTTGGCAGTGTAAAAGCAAATAGTTCTACATTTTTACCTATAAGTTCCCCTTTCAAGGATTTATACTAGTAAAATAATCACTGATATGGATAAGGATCTAATATGGTTTGGCTCTGTGTCCCCACTCAAACTCACCTTGAATTTTAATAATTCCCAGGTGTCAAGGGTGGGGCCAGGTGGAGATTATTGAATCATGGGAGCATTTTCCCCCGTACTGTTCTTGTGATAGTGAATAAGTCTCCCGAGATCTGATGGTTTTGTGGATGGGAGTTCCCCTGCACAAACTCTGTTGCCTGCCGCCATGTAAGCCGTCCCATTGCTCTTCCTATGTCTTCCACCATGATTGTGAGGCATCCCCAGCCATGTGGAACTAAGTCCATTAAAACTCCTTTATAAATTACCCAGTCTCGGGTATGTCTTTATTAGCAGCATGAGAACCGACTAATACAGGATTACTTACAAGGATGCTCTTCACTGTATTGTTTGCAATATTAAGAGACTGGAGACAATCTAAATACACAGGAATGTGGGAATTGGTTTTATAAGTTATGGTGGGTACATCTATGCAGTTATAGATGTGTATATAAAAATATTTAAGTGACAAACACAAAAAATGTTTATAGGAGTATTTTCTGAGTGGTTGGATTACCAGTAATTTTTATTTTCTTCTTTGTGCATTTCTACATTTTTCAAATTTTCTACACTGATGTTTCTTCCTCAAAGGGGCAATATGCTAAGCCCCTTCTGGGCAAGTCACAGTACCTGTGGCTGACATAGTAAAAATTCTGAGTCCTTCCTGCAGGACAGAAATCTTTCTACTTTGGTAAACCAAAATATATTTCCCTGAATATATTTCATCACATGTTTTTTTCTATTGCTTTATTCCCAGAATTATGCCTAGCACATAGTAGACATTAAATATATATTTTGTGAATGAATTAATGAATTAATGCTTATGATGTGGTGGGAAAGGCATGGCCCCAGAGCCTGGTTCACAGTGCAGCCTCTTCCCACCTGTTCTGATAGCCTCTTCAGTGGATCAGCTTCTCTGCCTTTCTGTGTGTGACCCTAGGAACTTTCGTGGCACCCGTCATAGGAAGCTGAGCTCCAAGAAGCAGGCAGAAGAGTGAGGTAAACCAGATTAAGAGAAGGACCTTTGGAGCAGTCAGAGAACCAGGCTTGAGCCACTTATATTGCTCTGCAGATAGAGAGCATCCCTGATGAGACAGGGGGAGCCCAGAAAGTTGGCTCAGGTATCAGGAGCAATTGGCATTATTGGGGCCAGACTGCATGGATGTCCCAAGAAACCCCAGAAGGCAGCAGGTCCCAAGTTCCCAGAACCCGAAGTCTTTGTGGTGGCATGTGATTCTGAGTATGTCCACTGCTTCCTGGCACACAGTGTATGAGCCTCCCATGACAGGCCACTGCTGTGTGGGCTGATGCTACACTGATCATTAGCTTTCTGGGAGAGTGGCCCAATCATTCTTCCATATGGTGGCCATTCACATCGGAAAGAGCAGAATCCAGGATCCCCTGAACATCCTCCTCTCCCCACTATTCATCCCATTGCCCTTGAAGGATACAGCTTCCATCCCTGCAGGGCCTTGGGGGAAGCAAGCAATATATTCAAACATAGCTACTTTAAGTTACTCTGCATTTCTGGCTATGGTTCTGGAAGTTCTCCTTACTTTATTTTCTGTCCAGTTGTCTTCAGTGTATGCAATGAAGGTGGAGGGAAACAGTCATGTGTAGGTTTGAGTGGCCATGGAAGGTGTCCTTTCTCTAAGTCAAGGTCACTGCTAGAGGGAAGGCCCCAGCCAGGGCAGCTCCTGCGAGGCTGCCCCACCTCCTGCTCACTGGTCTCCTTGCAGCAGCTGTTTCCATGCTCCTTGGCCTTTTATGGCTGTGGGGAGGGCAGGTTTCAGGACGGTGGCAGCTAAGAGTTTTTCCCTTCACTTCGAGAGCCTCCTGCCTCCAGCTATGAGTGCCTGCTCAGTATGGTAAGGCAAGGGAACCAGAGAGGGTCAGATGGTGACAGGCAGCACCACCACGGCTGGAGAAAGTCAGCATCCTAGAGAGAGAAGCTTGAAGGGAGGTTGAGTTGCACATTCATTTACCCACCCAACAGACATTTCCTGGTGCCTCCTAGGGCATAACATGCCCAAGAGCAAGCCCTTTTGCCCTGCAGGAGCCCCCATCCTCTCCCAAGGACATAGCCCTGCCCCTTGGGCCAGAATCCCAGATGAAGCCTTGCCCCAGGGGAACTTTCCCTGAACAACTTTATTTGTGCTCAGTGTTCCCAGGTCCTGGGCTACATGCTGGAGACAAAGATGATTGAAATAGCTCTTGCCTCAAGCAACTCAGGACCTCGGAGGTACAGGTGGATGACTAAATGATGACATGTTAGAGGGTTCATGGTAGATATTTGGGGGCATACAGAGTGGGAGAAACGGTCACTTCTGCCTGGTAGAAGTGTAGAGAGTCCACCTGGAAAGGCTTCATGGAGGAGGTGTTCCTTGAGCTGGGTCTGGAAGGCTGAGCAGGTGTTCCCAGGTGGTCTGAGGAGGGATATTGAGGAGAGGGGGAAGGGTGTGATGCCTGAGAAAAGCATGATGCATTGAGGAAACTGAAATTAGATTAGTAGGTGTGGAGTATGGGGTTTGGGGGTGGGGAGGGGAAATGTGTGGCTAGAGAGGTGAGTAGGAGCCAAATCAGGAAATGACTTGTATGCCTGTTATATTGGCTAGGATTAGATTTTCTGCATATAACAACAAACTAAAATAACAGTGGCTTAAACACATAAGAGTTTATTTTCGTCTGTCATAAAAGAACCAAAGGGAGCCAGTCTAGCCTTGGTATATGGTAGCACCACAATATCAGCAATATCCCAGGCAACTTCTCTCTTTGGCCTCTCCATCCATAGAGCATGATTTTCATTCTGAAGGTGACCTTGTGTCTAAGATGGCTGCTGGAGCACCAGCCGTCACATCCATTACATATAGAGAAACTAGAAAAAGGTGGAAAGGCCATGCAGCCATCTGTGCTCCTTTCAATGAGCCTTCTTGGTAGTTCCACCCAATGATTTTCACTTACATCTTATTGGCCAGGACTTGGTCATCTAAGCTGCAAGGAATGAGTGGAGGTGGGAGTTTGCAAAACAAAATGCTCTGTTTCAACAAAGTGCTAAGGGGTTAGAAGGCACTTACCCAGCAAAGAAAGGAGTGCAGTGTTCCAGGGATAAAAAGCAGCTAGTGCACAAATATGCAGGTCCAAAGGAGCCGAGGCTATTGAAGGAACAGTGAGCAGACCTGACTGGCTTGAGTGTAGACTCGTGTGTGTGTGTGTGTGTGTGTGTGTGTATACGTGTGTGCCTGTGCTGTGGGGAGAGAATTATGGATAACTAAGGTTGACTACAGAGAGAGAGAATGGGGTTAGATGATGCGAGACTGTGACTGCAGTGGTAGGGAGTTTGGACTTTATTCCACAGGAAAGGGTGAATTGTGCAGAGGCTTTCAGGAGGAAGATTAATTAGATGTGGGTTTTTGCAAGATCAGTCTATACACCGATGTGGGGAAGAAAATGGTACAGGGATTGGGAGTCAGTATGGATGCATCTTGTCCATGGGGCCATGAGGGAGCATGGGATATGCTAGGACAAGTGTTAGGGACCAAAGAGATAAAGTTGGCTTGATGGGAAGGGGCCACATTGTTGAGACCTGCAGATCTGCAGTGGTAAAAAACAGGGAGTGGCTGAAGGTTTTGTAGTCAGAGAGTGATGTGTGAACTCACAGATAGATAAAGAGCTTCCTATGTAAGGATTCTCCCATACCTTTGGCAGGAGGTGCTTGCTCTTGCTTTTAGAGGAAGAAGAAAGGAAACTCACATTTAATCCTCACATTCTGTGCACTAGATTTACCACCTCTTCTCTCAGTTTGTACATCTGAAAACAGAAGCATAGAGAGATTAAGCAACATTTCCAAGGTTACATGGTGTGTTAATCTGTTTGTGTTGCTATAAAGTAATACACGAGGCTGGGTAATTTATACAGAAAAGAGGTTTATTTGGCTCATGGTTCTGCAGGCTATACAAGAAACATGGTACTAGCACTGGCTACTGGTGACGGCTTCAGTCTTCTTCCACTCATGGTAGAGGGCAAAGAGGAGCTGGCATGTTCAGAGATCCCATGGTGTGAGAGGGAGCAAGAGAGAGAGGGGAGGTGCCAAGCTCCTTTTGACAACCAGCTCTTGAGGGATCGGTTACCAAGCCATTCATGAGGGATCCACCCCATGAACCAAACACCTCCCACTAGGCCTTACCTCCACCACTGGGATCCAATTTCAGCATGAGATTTGGGGGAATGAACATCCAAATCATAGCACACAGTTAGGAAGTGGCAGAGCCAGAGAAGCCAGTTCCGCCAGCCTCTCTGACCCTGGAGTCAGAAAGCAGCACCTGACCCTGTTTTGTAAAGGAGTTGCTTTTACTCCATGGGATTATCTTGTTTGACATGGCAGAGGATTTGACCTGGGTGTTATGTGTGATCCTGTCTGATGACAAGGTGTCTATGCATAAGCTTCTTTTGGGTGTACTTATTTAAATGTGACCCTGATGAGTCTGTTGAGGGGGCAGAATGACAGGACAGGGAGGACAGGGCATGGGGCAACTGTCTGGTCCCAACCCAGCCGGTGACTACATTGTTGACCAAGGTCTCAGCTTGCTACTTCCTGTTTAGAGTTTCCTCCTCATGGAACATGGAACTAGAGGGCTCAGACTAGATCAATAGCTCCCAAATAGTCTGTGTGCCCCATCTTGGCAATTCATGCCACACTAGCCTATCACCTACACTAGTATTTATTTACGTTCTTTAAATATGTTTACATTGATTTGTTTACTTAGCTTTGACCTAAACAATATGGTCTGCAAAATTATGAGCTTGATTTTAATTTTCTGTAGGTCACTTTAAATTTTCTGTAGGTCGTATTAAAATAAACTCATAACCATCACTTCTTAGCATTCTGGCTAAGATCAAGTGTAAAATAAACTCACAGCTGCAAATAAAATGCTAAAATTGGTCGTCATGACAATGGTAGCTCACAAATGTTGGACTCATGCCTTGTACGCATATGAATTCATTTCCCCTCCTCAGTCACTTTGTGAGGCAGATGCTTTATTATCCCCATTTTACAGATGAGAAAACTGAAGCATGAAGTGGTTACATAACATGCCCACAATCATATGGCTACATCCACCTAAAACAGTCTTGTTTTAGGTAAGTGCTCCCCACTTTGGCTCCATCTGAGGTGCCACAATTCTACACCTACCTCTGCTGCTGCAGGTGTGGTCACATGAGCTGTGAGACAAACAGACCAGCCATGACCTTGGTCCAGGGAAGACAGTGGTGTCCAAGGAGGGTGCCTGCAGCTGCTGTGAGGAGCAGGTGAGGAGAGCACAGGGTTGTCCTGACTCACTGGGTACCTAGAGGGACGAGGAGCCAGGGGGCGAGATGGCTGCAGGCTTTCGCTCTCACGTTCTGTGGAGCTGGGAAGAACAACAGATAGAAAGGATACAGGGGTGGCAGGGGATGTAGGATTTGGCCTCAGTGGGAAGAAAGCTGGGCTCAGCTACCAAGCAAGTTGAGAAGGAGGAATGAGTTGAGGAGGAATGAGTTGAGAAGGTCATGCAGCTGGCTGACACGGCCCCTCCTTTCCACGGGGATGTTCCTAGGCACTTATTTGGAGTTTTCCTTATTCCATTAAGCATTCATTCCTAGCAGAAGGATTTACCATTCCCAGCTTTCTTCAAATTTTGCTCTCCTGGATGAGATACAATATGGAGAAATCCACAGGCCAGGGCACTGATTACCTGGACCATGTCCCAGGACTGCTAGCAGGATGCCTATGACTAACCTGTGCTGCTCTGTAGCAAATGAGCTTGGCTGGGTCCCAGAGTGCATCAGAGAGCAGACTCCAGGGTGCTTTGATCCCGGCTGGGAGGGAGAATAGCCTGAGCTCTCTCTCCTGCTCAGGCCTCTCCCTCCTTCCTTCCCTGGGGCTCCTGGCTCCTAACCTTCTACTAGGGGTCATTAGCTGAGTGGTCTTGGGTGGCCACTTTGCCTCTCTGAGCCTATGCTCATCTGGATGCAGTCCAGACTGGCTCCTAGTGATTCTGAGGAGTCCTCTAAGGGGTCTTACAGATGCCCACAAACAGGACCATTAATTGCAGGGACCATGAGCGTCTGCTCCCCTCTTGCGTTCCTGCACTGCCTCCCACTGAGGCAGATTGCTGCCCTGGAAGCTGCTGGAAGAGGCTGCGCTCCTGTCCCCACTGTCGGGGGTTAGCCACTCCTTGCGATGGGTTGTCTGGATAGTCTGAAGCCTCCAGTCCTCAGGCCGAGGGCAGTTCTGACTCTGGACAGAGGTGGGAGGCTGGGTAGACAGAGGGTGGCACCGGGTCACCTGAGCCCCAGAGCAGCTTCGCTTGAGCCCAAAGTCACATGAAATCCCTTTGAGGAGTTCCCTTGGCTTCTGTCTCTGACTTCTCTCTCCCCAGGGGCTCAGAACCCACCAGGGGAACCTGGGGACATCCATACCCCTCTCCTCACGTATTTCTTTCACTACCTCTGCCCCCATTCCTCACCTAAAATTCTCTCCCCCCTTGAAAATTACCTTGTAGGCTGGGGGCAGAGGCTTACGCCTGTAATTATAGCGTCTTAGTAGGCTGAGGCAAGAGGATTGCTTGAGCCCAGAAGTCTGAGACCAGCCTAGGCAACATAGTTTTCTCTATTTTTTCTCTACCAAAAAAAAAAAAATTTTTTTTTAATTAGCTGGGCATGGTGCTTCACACCTGTAGTCCCAGCGATTTGGGAGGTTCGCTGGAGCTCAGGAGTTTGAGGCTGCAGTGAGCTGTGATCATGCCACTGCACTCCAGCCTGGGCAACAGAGCAAAATCCCATCAAAAAAAAAAAAAGAAAGAAAAGAAAAAGAGAAAAATCACTTTGCATGTGAATGAAGCCAGGTAAAAGCTCATCTGCTGTGTGCATGGAAGGGGCATAAGTATACGTAGGGAGGGGGTATGCCCAGATCAGCATTGTCCAGTATGGTAGTCACTGGAAATGTAACTGGTACAACTGAGGAACTGAACTTTTAGTTTTCATTTTCATTTACATTTACATTTAAAAGCTAAAGCAGTGAGGAATATGTTTCCATTACAGACAGTTGCACTGTTCGGGAAGTACTGCAGTTCACTTTCACCTTTGCATCCTGTCAGATACTGTTGCAACGTAGTGCATGCATCAGACACGGGCATTATTTTGGTACCTCATTCATAGTTTTTTATGGTTATTACTCAATAAAATGATAGCATTTTGGAATATTGAGTTAAAGGAACTATATTATAAAAATTATTTTCACCTGTATCTTTTTCCTTTTTTAATGTTGCTACTAGGAAATTACATATGTAGGCCAGGTGTGGTGGCTCACTCCTGTAATCCCAGCACTTTGGAAGGCCGAGGTGGGCGGATCACTTGAGGTCAGGAGTTTGAGACCATCCTGGCCAATATGGTGAAACCCCGTGTCTACTAAAAATACAAAAATTAGCTGGACGTGGTGGTGCGCACCTGTAATCCTAGCTACCGGGGAGTCTGAGGCACGAGAATCGCTTGGACCTGGGAGGAGGAGGTTGCAGTGAGCCGAGATCCTGCCACTGTACTCCAGCCTGTGCAACAGAGTGAGACCCCGTCTCAAAAAAAAAAAAAAAAAGAAAGAAAAAGAAAATTACATGTGTAGCTTATATTATACATTTTTTGGACAGTGTTGGCCTAGAACAGGGGTCAGCAAGCTTTCCTGGTAAGAGACCAGGTAGTAGTAAATATTTCAGGCTTTGCTGGCTATACGGTCTCACAACTACTTAATGCAGCCGCTGTAGGGCTGAAGCAGCCGGGGACAGTACATAAATGAATGGGTGTATCTGTGTTGCCATAAAACTTTATTTACAGAAACAGGCAGCATCTTAGATTTGGCTTGTGGGCTGTAGTTTGCAGACTCTTAGTCTAGAGTAACAGCAGCCAACCAGAAATGGACTGTAAAATTAGAAGTGATGAGGAAGAGATGAGCAGCCTCAGGGCTGGGCTAAGAAGTGGGGCAGGCCCTGAGCAGAGGATAAGGTAAGAAAGGCCCTCTAGAAAGATCACAAGACAAGAAACTCACCTCTACTGAGTGCCTGGTGTGTGCCAGGCATTTTTCACATGCTTCACCTCTATTGACTCCTGTCATCCTCAACAAGCCTGTATTAGGGTGGTTGCAAGTATCATTAATGCTCCCATTTTTTAGATGAGAACATTGAGGCAATGTGGGGCCAGGTGACCTGCCTAGGACCACAGCGTAAGCTGAGCCAGGATCCACGCCCAGGCAGCCGGCCATGACCCTGCATGCAGTGCCACCTCTCGCATGCTGTCTTTTTTTCCCTCACTACATCTCCCAACACCCTTATGAGGTGGGGTTTAGTAACCTAATTTTTTTTTTTTTTTTTTTTTGAGACAGAGTTTCACTTTTGTTGCCCAGGCTGGAGTGCAATGGCATGATCTTGGCTCACTGCAACCTCCCTGCCTCCCGGGTTGAAGCGATTCTTCTTCCTCAGCCTCCTGAGTAACCGGGATTACAGGCACCTGCCACCATGCCCAGCTAATTTTGTATTTTTAGTAGAGATGGGATTTCACCGTGTTGGCCAGGCTGGTCTCGAACTCCTGACCTCAGGTGATCCACCCGCCTTGGTCTCCCAAAGTGCTGGGATTACAGGCGTGAGCCACCGCACCCAGCCCAGAGAAGAATTTTTCTATGTTCATATATAAATTGAGAGGAAATTAGCATCAAAATTTGTATACAGCTTTATATTATTGGTTTTGTCTCATTTAATATTATCATGGATAATTTCTCACACCAATAAATATTTTCAAAGCCAGACATTTTAGTGACTTCTCAATATTCCATTTTATAGAGTTGTCAGAATTTATTTAACCACTATTCCTTGTCGAATGTTGAGGCCATTTCTAGTTTTTTCGTTATGTTAAATAATACTATGATAAGTATCTTTGTATGTAAATGTTTGGTCTGTTGCTCCTTTGATCTATCCTAAATCCCTGTAAGTGGATTTATTTGCTCGAAGTATGTAAAATTCTGATGCAACCCTCCCGATTCTCTGCCTACTCAGTTGGTTTTGGGATTTCTTGGGATTGATCAGATGATGGGCAGAGAGGGAAGCTGAAAACAACTTTTCTCATACAGAAGGGCCTGGAGGTATGGAAAGAAGAGAAAAGAGAACAGATCCCAGAGAGAAGACAGACTCAGAAGAGCTTGGCCAGAGAGGAGAGAGGAAACTAAAGAAGGAAGTCAGAGCAGGTTTGAGGAGGGGAAAGAGAGTGATTTGAGCAGCTTCTCTAAAAGAGAGAACTATGTCTAAAGACCTTTTAGAAGATTTTCTGTGACTTGTGCAGGACAGTTTCCCTTTGCTGCCCTCTTGGGGGATCTCAGTCAATAATTAACAGTATTTTTCAAAACTTTGGGGAACTGGATTTGTGTTTCTTTTGGGTGTATCTCCACGTGGAGACAGGCATTTAGGTCCAGTTTTATTTAGGTTATATGGTTTTGATAAAAATTTGTAAATTATCTGCCAGAAAAAAAAAGTGTAAAAACTTACATTCTCACCAGAAACCTGTTTTGTGGCTAATAATTGCAAAAGAGCATTTTTCTATGTAAACGGAGATGTGGTTGTAAGAAGACTACAATAGAATTTACAAGACTTGATTCTAGGCCAAGCTCTTCTCCTTAATTTACTTGAGTAAGTCATGGAAACTCTCCAGCCTCCATCCCATGGGGTGTGTAACCAGCTTGCCTGCCCCAGCCCCTCATGGTTTGGGGTATTGCTCCTGTACCCCAAAATATCCCTGAGTGCATAAGTGTAAGCTCCCCACTCACCTAGGCATAACAGCAGCGAGTCAAGAGCAATTTCTCTCCCTGTTCTGGGTCCCAGGCCTCCTCTGGAGCAATGCTGTGCAGTAGAAATATAATGCAAGCCACAAATGTGAACCACACGTGTGATTTTAAATGTTCTAGTAGCCACATTTAAAAAAGCAAAGAGAAACAGTTGAAACTAATTTTAATAGTTTATTTTCTTTAACACAACATATCTAAAAGGTTATTTCAACATGTAGCCAATATTAAAAACATTAATAACAGATTTTACATTCTTTATTTTTTCATACTACATGTTAAAAATAAAGTGTGTGCTTAAACCTTACAATATGGCCTAGCCACATTTCAATAGCCACAAGTGGCTAGTAGCTTCCATATCCTGTAGCCCTGCCCTAGGGCAGGGGAGGCGGGACCCTGGGCTTCCCTCAGGAACCCCGCTCTTCCTGGAAGCACAGCTACCTCCCTCCTGCCTGATTGTCATGTGCCTGTCTGCCCCTCTGCAAACCCAGAATTCCCATCCTTCTTCCCTACCTACTCCCTACAGAGCCAAGCAGCTTTTTACTTTTAAAGCGTTTTACTTTTACTCCTGGAGACCCAGGAAGTCTGATTCTAAATCCACCCCAAGGAAATGGACAATAGATAATACCGCCCCCCCGCCCCCCACCCCACTGCACCCTTTTTGGAAGAGTTTCCTTCCATGATTTTGCTGCATGACCACTTGTCCTAACAGACCATTGCCAGAACAGCAACTTCATTGATTCTAGGGAGCAGCCTTACCTTTCTCCCTTTCTGAGCGGGGTTCAGCCCTCGAGGGGCCCTGGGTGATTTTCTGGCCCCTTCATTCTGAAAAAGTAATACCCATGAATGTCATCTCCAGCGAGACATTTCCTGTATGTATAAAATAAGGCTGGCGCTCTCAGAAAGTTTGAGGGAAAGATGATCTATGCGTGTGTGTGTGTCTGTGTGTGTGTGTGTGTGTGTGAAGGAGCACAGAGTATCTAGTGACAGGCAAGAGTGTCCTGAAGGGCCCTGGTAGCTGTGAGGTTGCCCGCACCCCTCCCATCACCCTGCGAACCCTCCGGCCTACACCACCTTGCTTCCCTCCCTCCCACTCTCCTTTTGTTAAGTGGCACACGGAAAGGTTATTTATTGTAGCATTCTGACAAATACAAGCCATTCCTCTGATTTACAACCCTGCCACCCCCTCTCTTTGAGTCAGTGTGTGATTCATCTCTTTAATGTGATCCTTCCGAAGCGTGTGGCCCACTAGGGGAATGAATACGGAATGAATCCTCTCTGCCAGCCTTCCTCCTTCCTCTCTGCCAGCCTTCCTCCTTCCTCTCTGCCAGCCTTCCTCCTTCCTCTCTGCCAGCCTTCCTCCTCTGGCTTTTCACTGCTCCTCCTGGCCCCAACACCCACACCCGACAACAATCTAGTCCGTGCCAGCTTCTGCTGAGGGCTTACCATGTTTCTCCTTTTCTCCTGTGATTCTGTCCCATTGGTGACTCTGTACTCAGTTCCCAGGAGAACTTAGCAAGGGCCCTGAGGACAAACACCTACCAGTGTCAGCTGCAGCCCCAAAGATTCCTTTTGGTTTGGGAGGAACCCAGGAGCCCTGGAACCTGGTTTGGTTTCCAGGTTTGAAAACCACAGCCCTGGCGCCCTGAAGCCCCCCTGCTCTGTAGTCCCCCAGCTCTCTCCTCACTGCGGTGGCCCTCTGCACAACGTGAGCTGGCTGTGGCCCACCTTGGCCCCCACTTTGAGACCCTGAGTCTCTGCTCCCCAGTCTTTTTGTCTCTCCACTTTGGTTCTCTCCTCCCTGATCATTGATCTGCAACCTCGTCCCTAGCAAGGTTGGTTCTTCCCATCAGTGAAGCTGCCTGTCCTGGGCCAATCTCTCTGTGTTTTGTCATTGTCATTGAATTTACCCTTTTTCAAACCCTGTAGGGGACAGATCATGATCTCCTTGTGGAAGTGAGGGAAATGAGGTTTAGAGAGACTAAGTTACTTGCCCAAGAACACACAGCTGGGGTGCACATCTGCATCTGTCTGACCCCAAAGCCTGTGCCCTTTCCACTTTCTCCCCATGCAGCAAGCACCCAATTCTGGTCACCCTTCCTGGTAAGGAGGGGCTTCTGGCCAGGTACGGTGGCACACGCCTTTAATCCCAGCACTTTGGGAGGCCAAGGTGGGCAGATCATTTGAGGTGGTCAGGTGGTTGAGACCAGCCTGGCCAATATGGCAAAACCCTATCTCTACTAAAAAATACAAAAATTAGCCAGACGTGATGGTTTATGCTTGTAATCCTAGCTATTCGGGAGGCTGAAGTAGGAGAATCTCTTGAACCCTGGAGATGGAGGTTGCAATGAGCAAAAATTGTGCCACTGCACTCCCGCCTGCTGGGCAACAGAGGGAGACTCCGTCTCAAAAGAAAAGAAAAAGAAGGGGCTTCTGTCACCTTAATATTTTTTCATGAATATTTGCTGAGTACTATTCCATATATGCTTTGCACATGTAACTCATTTAATCTCACAATAGCCCCTGTGATAGGCACTATCATATCCCCATTTCCAGTTGAGAAAACTGAGTCACCAAGAGCAGTTTACCCAGGCTTCCCCAAGGAGGGAATGGCAGAGTTGGGATCCACCCAGGCAGCCTGACTCCAAAGCCAGCACTTAACCACTCCACTGCAGACACCTCTCATTGGTGCAAGGAGCGCGTGCAGAGGTGGAGAACAGACAGATGCACCTGGTTGGGGGACAGCAGGAGGGGGTGGGAGGAAGGCAAGTGATCCAGGCAGGTGGGCACCATCTGGGGTTGGAGGGTAGAAAGCAGCAAGCTGAGGCCCAGGCCCAAAGATGCAGGAGGAACTGATGGGCCCAGCTGCTGGCATGAGGGTATGAGGTATGGAGTAGGCCCTCCAGCCACACTGGTCTCTCAGCATTCCTGCCTCCAGGCCATATGCATATGCTGTTTCCTCCACCTGTGATGCTCTTCCCTCAGGTACATGCCTAGCTTTCTCCCTCTCACCCTTCCTATCTCTGCCTAGATATCTCCTTCTTCCAGAGATCTTCCGTACCACCTGATGTAACATAGACCCCCATCATGTTCCATCTCCTTACCCTGTTGTATTTTCTTCTTACCACTTACTGCCAGATGATACATATTAATTCACCTCCCCTCTAGCACATAAGCTCCCAGGAGGACAGAGATTGGCCTGTTTTACTCCCTGGGATTTTCCCAGCCACTAGGACAGTACCTGGCTCATAGTCCTGCCCGATAAACATTATTTACAGAGGGAATGAATGAATGAAGCAAGAGCTCAGCCCCTAAAACTAGGTCAGAACGGGATCAACTGTCAGGTTGCCTGCCCCACCCTCCAGCAACAAGATTGGATCCCTGAGCCTGGGGCAAGGCTGAGCCTGTACCTGGGGACCAGTGAGTCCCAGCTGCACTCCTGGGTATTCACTGTCATTTCAGGTGCTCTTATCAGGGACTGTTGGTAGCCAGAGGACTGTGATATGCCAAGCAGGGCAGGCTCATGGGGCTGGGTGGTGAGTGTCAGGAACCCTACCACCAGGGCCTGGAGAGCCACCTGAACTATACTGGGACACTGAGTTTCTACACTACTACAAGAGAAAAGCAAGTTCTACTCTCTTGCCTTGTCAAATGGGGCCACTCAGGAGGTACCTTGTACTGCTGGGGCAGAGCAGATGCCATCCACTCAAATGCCAGGAAATGACAAGCACCCCCTCTGCTTGTCCCCTCTTCCTTCGTTCATTACTGAAGATAAGGAGAAAATCAACTTTTCAGTCAATGAAGTGAGTGCAACTAATGGCATCATCTGCTGTCTTTGAGCCTTTGCTGTGTTTACCAGAACAACACCCCCAGGAGGACAGGGATTTGGTTGGTTGTGCACAGTGACTGGCACATAGTTGCTGCCAAGAACCCCTGCTGATTGAATAGATTTGTTGAAAGTGTGACGTGGCAAACTCCACCACACCGTGCATGAAGCACGCGGTAATCTGATGCATACCACTCTTCTGGGGCCACATGATACCTTTTACCAAGATTCCATTGGCAACATCTGCACTCTTCCCGGAGGGCAAGGAACTGGGTGGACTATTGTGGGGATTAAATGCATGACACACGTGGGATATAGGAAAGTGCCTGATACTAAGAAGCCCCCAGCAGATGTTTGCTTTTAGAATTGGCAGCTACTGTTCCCATTTGACAGATGATGACAGGCTTGATATGGTCTAGCCGATGAACCACCTTGACTTTTAACCCAAAGCTCTTTCCTCTGCACACACGGAAAGCGAATGCATGTGAACTGTTATATGCAGTTTTAGCTTAATCAGATCAGGGTGTGAACCTCCCCAGTGGGGTGTTAGGCTATATAATAGTTAAATACCATGGGCCAGGGACTTGGCTTCACTGGGTGGTGGGTTTGGGGGTTTGAAAGAGGGCCTGCGCCTCTGTTGGCCTGCCCCATGAGGCCTGGAGCTGGAGGGTCAAGAGAGCCCTGGGCACACAGCCGTGATTCTGAAAGCTGACAAATGCCCAGTGTTCCTGCAGACAGGCTGAAGAGATGGGGCTGCGTGGCTGGAACAGCTGGGTGGAGGCTGGTGGCAGGAGGCAGTGTGAGTCCCCGCTTTGTTCCTGGGCAGTCACGGGGACAATCAGAAGCATAGAGAAGCCCCTTTCCTTTCCCTCTGGGCTGCAGCCCAGCATTTGGAGCTTCCTGCTTGCCAGCCAAGGAGAGCCTCTGGGAGAGCCCCAGATCAGGCTCTGCACCCAGGCTGGCAGGCGACCAGCACCCTAGGCTGCCCAGCTGAAGCCAGGACCTCTTTTCTCCCACGGCCCTCTTGTTGACTCAGGGAGTAACCCAGGGGAAGAGAACCCGAACCAGGAGTCCAAGTCCTGGGCTGAAGTCCAGTGTAACTGCTCGTATCTGTGGCTCTGGGCAGGTTGCTTAACCTCTCCTCCCTGGTCCCTCCCAGAGCTGTCATGGGAGCTCAGAGAAAGAGCTTAGTTCCATGCCTGCCACCCACTACACTCACAGTAAAGATCTGCTGTAAGAGTGAAGGGAGGGAGGAATAGCAGGTGTTCCCTAAGTATTTTGAAGCAGCTGAAGGGGTTTCCAGAAAGATGGCAGAGAGTGTGCCTGTTTTCAGAACTTCTTTCTCTGAAGCCTCCAGAATGAACAAGAGTCAGAAATGGAGAGGGAAACACCTTCTTTGCTGAAAGCAGACAACAGCTATGACCTCATACCCCCACCCCTGAAGACTATCATAAAACCAAGAAATCCAGGTAAAGTGAAGTGGGGGGCTAAAAGCCAACACCCACCTGAATGGGTGTCACAGGCTGGTCTGCAGCCTCATCTTCACCTGCATAAGGACAAAGGGCCACCTTTCGTAAGCAGACAGACCCAAAGACAGACCAAGGTGTCCCACGGCCGGTGGTGCAAAGAGATTATCTCAAGGACCCAGTCATCCTGACCCTGCCCCCAGAGCATATGCACACAACCTACTGCCCAAAACACTGGCTCAAGTGTGGACAAGGCCAGTGGTGCCTGGCACAGAGGGCATGCTCAGGGAACATCTCTGCCTCTGAATTCAAACCTGTCTTAAGAGAAGGCTCTTTCTTTTTTCTTCATGGACATGTGGCCAGTGTTTAAATTCTGGGCCCAGTCATCAATGAGAAGAACAGGTTTCTTGCCTTTGTAAACTCTAGGGTCCACGAGATTTTCTTTTATGGACTGCACGGACAGGGCCTGCTTGGCAGCCTCTTTCCTTTTGTTCACGTTCTGACCGAGGGCTTTGTTTAAATGCCAAGGAGCTCATCCCTTTTATTATTGTTATTTCAGCTGCAGGAAACCCAAATCTTTATAGATTTCCCCTTGCAGTGGATCTTCTGTGATCTATTCTTCACTGACAGTGGACACATGAAAATGGATGTGGAGGCACATAACTGTCCACATGTAACTGCACATAACTGACTAGGCAGAATGCTGGGCTGTTGGGTTGTCTGCAGAGTAGGGTGCTGGCCCTTTTGTGGGTGTGATGTCAGGAGCTTATTTTGCCTATAGTGAATCCATAAGATCATGGACTCTCCATGTTGGAAGCTCAGGTGTCAAAACCACTCCTTCTGGCTGAGTGCGGTGGCTCACACCTGTAATCCCTGCACTTTGGGAGGTGGACCACATGAGGATCAGGAGTTTAAGACCAGCCTGGCCAACATGGTGAAACCCCATCTCTACTAAAAATAAAAAATTAGCCAGGCATGGTGGTGAGCACCTGTAATCCCAGCTACTTGGGAGACTGAGGCAGGAGAATCGTTTGAACCCAGGAGGTGGAGGTTGCAGTGAGCTGAGATCGCACCACTGCACTCTAGCCTGGGCGACAGAGTAAGACTCCATCTCAAAAAAACAAAAAAACAAAAACAAACAAACAAACAAAAAACACTCTTTCCATCCTCTTAGAGCCTTGAGGTGATCTGAAAGAAGAATACAAGGCTGTTTTTGGCAACTCAGGAGTTTTGTTTAGATTCTGAAGCCAACAGCTCTGCTAGAAAGAACAGCATAGTGTCTGAAGTCCCTCTTAAGGGAGTATATTTCCATTCAAATTTATATGCTCCACAGAAATTTATTCTTCCACAAAGACTAAGAGGAGAGACTTTTGATGTTTGTCTTGTATCCAGAATATGATGGACGAATGGATGGAGGGAGGGAGGGAGTTTGTTTCAAAATATTCATGTTTCAATACCAGAAAACAGAATGTGATGTGGTTATTCTGTTTACCAAAAATAGTAAATAAGGATACTTGTGGCTGGGTATGGTGGGTCATGCCTGTAATTCCAGCACTTTGGGAGACTGAGGAGGGAGGATTGCTTGAGCCCAGGATTTCAAGACCAGCCTAGGCAACATCGCGAAACCCCGTCTCAACAAAAAATACAAAAAGAAAAAATTAGCCAGGTGTGGTGGCACATGCCTGTAGTCCCAGCTACTTAGGAAGCTGAGGTGGGAGGATCGCTTGAGTCCAGGAGATCGAGGCTGCAGTGAGCCAAGGTCATGCCACTGCACTCCAGCCTAGTGACAGAGTGAGGCCCTGTCTCAAAAAAAAAAAAAAGAAAAAGAAAAAGAAAAAAAAGATGCTTGTGAAAACTTAAGTGAAAATTCACACATGACTTTAATTAGAGGCAGTGATCCTAAGATCTCATCTTACTCTAAAACGTATTATTTAATCATCCTCTGAATTGAGTAATTCCTTTTATTGGGAAAGATGTGATTTATTTTCTATTTCTGAGTAATCTGCACAGATACGCCTAGGAGTTCCATAATATGTATGGCCCAGGATTTATTGATTACAAGCCTTTCTGAAATATGTGTATGTAAAAGTATTTCTGGAAAATCGAAATATCTTCTAAGTACTTGCCCATTATGTGCCTGAATTCTTTCTCACAAAATGATGTTTAATTAGAAGCTAGGGTCCTTTAACACTTTAAACTCAAATCATTTTTATTCTTCAAATTTTCAAAGCATTCTTTCTTCCCAGTGCATCAGTCAGCTTGTGCTATAGAAAAAACAACCCGCTATATTAAAAACTTATGAAAATAAACATGCATTTTCTTGCTCACATGATGTGAGGACGGTGGCATCTCTGGGCTCTGAAGGCCCCGTATGCCTTCCTATTCAGGGACCTTGGCAGAAGGTGCAGCCAAACCCGAGACACACTGTTCTCTTGTTGCAGAGGCAGGTGCGAGAGCGACTGTGCTGAACCTCACAATCACTAGAAACAGCTTTGCCTCGGACCCGGCACACAGCACATCCCCTCTCATCTCATTGGAAAGTGTCATATGGTCAAGTCCAAAGCCAGAAGCATCTGCTCCTAGGATGCTCAGGCAGGTCACATGACAATGGGCAAGAGTGTTACGTTTAACTCAGGCCTACTGAATCTTTGCCAGTAGCGTTGATTTTGTCTTTAATTGACAAGTCTCATTCACAAAGACTTGTCCTTCATCTGTGACATTTTCTAATTTTATCTATTTTAGAATTCTTAACTCTACCTAGTATAAAATTTTCTGTTTAACTGACTAAAAGCTGGAGAATGGAGACAGCCCTTGACCAGAAGTCAGATGACTTTGGCTTAAGCCTAGCTCAACTCAGCATCACCAGGCAACCTCTGGCAGTTTTTACCTTCTCTGGGCCTCAGCTTTCTCATCTGTGCACATCAGAGGAGGTAACACTACAAGAGTGCTTAGGAAGGAATGAAGCACCAGATGGTTGTTAGAGATGACTTTCCAAGCATTTACCAATTGGCTGAAGTGGATGTGTGCCAGAGCACCAAAAGAGCATCTTGGAGGCCTCAGTTAAAATTCTTTAGATACTGGATTCCGGAGGGTGTCTGGGAAGAAGGAGCCAGGGCAGCGTTTAAGGATGCTCAGAGCGGTGGCTGATTACCAAGTGGTACAGAGGCATTTCAGCACTTTCACAACCAGTACAGTCATTTCAGCACATCCCTACTGAACGCCAGCCCTGTTTGATGTTTTTATTCACATTCCTGCAGATGAGGAAAGGCAGCCTTGCCCAGCGGAGAGAGTATTGAACTGAGAATCACAAGACCTGAGTTCTGGGCTTAGTTCCACCTGTCACTTGGCAAGTGACTTCACTCTTGTGTGCTCCAGTTTCTCTACCTGTAGAATGCAGTAAACAGTCCCCACCTTCCAAAGCTGGCATTTAGATGAAATGGAGCCTTGTGAGGGAAGCACCCAGCACAGCATCTGGCTGACCAGTAGGTGTTTCCTGAATCTACATCTGAACTTGATCATATTGTTTGGGTCCTAGCCCTGCCACTTACTGATTCCATGAACCTGTTTCCTGTAAACTCCATAAAATGGGTCAATCTATGGGGCATATGCAGTGCACGTACAGTGTTCAGAACAGTGCCTGGTAGACAGTAAGTACACAAATGGATCCTATTTTATTCTTTTTTTTTTTTTGATACAGAGTCTCACTCTGTCACCCAGGTTGGAGTGCAGTGGCACTATCTCGGCTCACTGCAACCTGTCCCAGGTTCAAGCAATTCTCCTGCCTCAGCCTCCTGAGTAGCTGGGATTACAGGCACCTGCTACCACACCTGGGTAATTTTTGTATTTTTAGTAGAGATGGCGTTTTGCCATGTTGGCCAGGCTGGTCTTGAACGCCTGACCTCAAGTGATCCACCTGCCTCGGCCTCCCAAAGTGCTGGGATTACAGGCATGAGCCACCGCGCCTGGCCCTATTTTATTCTTTGTTTGTTCTCTGTTGTCACTGATCTCCACATTGGGTCTGCTGAAACCATCCCCATAGCCGCTTCCACCTTTTTCTTCACTGTCAGCTTCTGATGGCTGCCACCTCCTTCCCTCTTCTGTTGTTCTTTGTTTGTTCCTTTCCCTGCCACCTCTCCCGTGCATCATAGTATTAGCTTTGAGAGCTCTGATGCATTTGGCTACAAGTGCCAGAAAACCCACCTCCAGCTGGCTTAACCTATGTGGAAATGTGCCTGTCATGCACCAGGAAGGAGGGCACATCTCACGGCCCCAAAAGCCATGAAGAGACTAGTTCATCCCAGCTCTCGTTCTCCTCTCAGCAGGATTCCACATGATTAGAAGATGGAAGATGTTGACGGCAAATGGGACTGAATGTGGCCCTGTTCATGCCCAAGTGTAGATTTCCTGGTGTATAGAGGAATCCTGGTGCAAAGAGTGAATGCACAACCCTGGATGCCTTTTTAGTGGCTTCCTGTAAGATTGCTGCCTGGAGGAGTGACCACTAAAACCAGGAGGTCAAGCATGGCCTACTTGAGGTGGCATCACTCATGGCAGGGGCTGCAGGTAGAGGCCGCTCGCGGCAAGTGGGAGTCTCTGAAAAACCCAAACTGGACCCAAGAGAGGGAGAGTCAGCTTAAAAACCTGCCAGGGACTGGGCGCGGTGGCTCACACCTGTAATCCCAGCACTTTGGGAGGCCTGAGGTGGGTGGATCACGAGGTCAGGAATTCGAGACCAGCCTGGCTAACACGGTGAAACCCCATCTCTACTAAAAATACAAAAAAATTAGCCGGGCATGGTGGCATGCGCTCGTAGTCCCAGCTACTTGGGAGGCTGAGACAGGAGAATTGCTTGAACCTGGGAGGCAGAGGTTGCAGTGAGCCAAGATTGCACCACTGCACTCCAGCCTGGGCGACAGAGTGAGACTCCATCTCAAAAAACAAAACAAAACAAAAAAACCTGCCAAGCCCCGAGAGTACTGTCAGTTCCTGAGAGCAACAATCAAATCCAACTCCTTCTGCTTCCCTACCCCTTCCAGACCCCCCTGCCAAAACCACAAAGCAGCCAGAGGCAGCCCAGCAAGGAGCGGTAGACACGCGGGGCAGGGAGGAGAGGAGAGAAGAGGTCAACCTAAACTGTTTTCCCATTGCAGGGGCCAGCTTGAGGCAGGCCTGAGCTCGGGAGGAGAGAAGCTTTAATTTGGCTAAAGTTTAACTTTTTTTCTCCTATTATTATTACTCCAGGTCAGCCTTATTAATTACTAAATTGGAACCATTTTACAGGTACAAGTGACTAGAGGATTATTTTTTAGTAAATTAATTTTTTGGGGGTGGGGGGAGGTGGGGAGGTAAGGTCTTCACAGACCAACTTTTAGAAACAGCAATTGAAATTATTTTTTGAAATAATCTTCTATTTATAAGGGAGGTGCAAAGATTGTACCTCTAGAGCAGGATTTCTCAACCATTTTTATTTTCATCATTGCTCCACTCCCACCCCAGGGGTCTGTTTAGGTGTTTATTTCAATGATTTTTCTCCCATAAAATTTTAGTCCCACAGATATGCTGGATATCTGTTTATGTACTATAGCCCTTTAGAGGGCCACAAACCATTGGGATTTTTTTTTTCTACCCAACAAACAATTTTCTCCCCTTGGGGGAGAAATGCCCCATTGAGAATGCATGCTCTAGGGAGTTCTGGTGTACCTTTCACCCTGTCTCCCCTAATGTAGCCATCTTACAAAGCTACTGTGGTAGGTGTGTCAGAACTAAGAAATTAACATTAGCACAACAGCATCCCGGAACAGGATCCAGTCCAGGATTGCACATTGCATTTGGGGGTGGGGGTCATACCTCCTTAGTGTCTTGCATTCTGTGACAGTTAGGCTTGTCTTTCATGACCTTGACACTTTTGGAACATGCTGATCGGGCATACTGTAGAATGTTCGTTCCTAACCTTGGGTTTGCGTAATGTTTTCTTATGAGCAGACTGAGGTTATAGACTTTGAGGGAAAACATGGTAGAAGTGCTGTCCCCTTCTCATTGCGTTATGTTGGGGGGTGCATGACAACAACACAATTTATTGCTCGTTATGTTGATCACTTGGCTAAGGTGGTATCTGCCGGGTTCATTGCAAAGTCACTATTGTCCCCTCTCCATAATCTGTCATTAGAAACCAGTCAATACATCCGGCCCATGCTCAAGTGGGGGAACGAAGCTCCACCTGCTGCAGGGAGGAATATCAAATCATTTTTGGACACATGTTAAAACTACCACAGTCATTAGAAAATATTCTGGGGGAGATACATTGAGGCTATGCAGATATGCTGTTTCTCCTTAAAGCTTTACCTTTTAATTTTAGCATTCATCTGTAATCCCAGCACTTTGGGAGGCCGAGGCGGGCAGATCACAAGGTCAGGGGATCGAGACCATCCTGGCTAACATGGTGAAACCCCGTCTCTACTAAAATTACAAAAAAAATTTAGCTGGGCGTGGTGGCGGGCGCCTGTAGTCCCAGCTACTCGGGAGGCTGAGGCAGGAGAATGGCGTGAACCCAGGAGGCGGAGCTTGCAGTGAGCCAAGATTGCGCCACTGCACTCCAGCGTGGGCAACAGAGGGAGACTCTGTCTCAAAAAAAAAAACAAAAAAAAAACAATTTTAGCATTCATCAGTGAATCTTGCCTGCTGCCATTTTTACTGTGGTATTCTAAGAGTGATTTTTCTACTTTCCTCAATTTTTCATTTATTATTTAGAATTCTTTTGTAAGAAAGAGTTGTCCCTTCTCCCCATTTATCCATTTATTTATTTATTCAATACATTATTTACATTAGTGTTGACTCAAAGATTTTTATTCTTTGAGTCATAATATAATGCTATTGTTGTTTATTTTGTTACTCAAATTGTTCTACCTTTGGAATATCTGTCATTGGATGTTTTGATCATTGGAAGCTTTTTCAGGTTAGATGTTTTATCTTTTTACTTCCTTCCTTTGTTCCTTTCTTCCTTCTTAACTTCTTTTTTTACTTCTTTCTTATTTTCTGGCACTACAAGTTGCTCCAGGCTCGTCTTGTATTTTCTGAGCCCTAGCCTTAGAATCAGTGCTTTCGCTAAGGAATCCTGGTTCCTAGAAGACTTTTAATTACCTAAAGAGGGACGGAAAACATCATGGGACGTGCCCTAGATTTCTTCCAAAGGGCAGAGAACAACCAGCTCTTCTGGACACATTTAGTGGGACAGGGGGAGATAAAAGTGAAGTTACTTTTTGATTGTATACTACATGACCCTTTGCTTAATGTAGCAGTAACCTTGAGTCACTAACCCCCCATAGGGTTGGCCAGATGGGCTGAGAGAGGTGCACGTGCTTTGGAAAGTGGACAATGCTTTGCAAGTGTAAAGGCTGATTTCTGTGGCTGGCTTTTGATACACTGTTGTTTTAGTGTCCAAGGTACCTGAAAGTCAAGGAGCAAATGAAACGATTCTTGCTACAAAAGGGAACCATTTGGTGTGTGATTTTTAGCCACTCAGGGCCATGATGCTAACAGATATTGATCAGAAAGCGCTTGCATTGCAACATGCTGGCCAAGTGCTTCTGCAGCGCAAGGGACATGAGATTGGCAGGCTTCATAATATCACAAGGCCACTCTTTTCTGTAAGGGTTGGAATGGGAGCCTTGTGGGGAGACCTGCCGGATGCGGCCTGAGGTCCTGAGGAACAGCCCTGAGCTCAGAGATCAGATTGCACTGAAATACTTCTGGTTAGGCCAAGCAAAGCCAACAGGGCGGGTTTTAGACTTGCAGTGAAATATTTACATTAAATTTGGAATAGCATAGGCAAAAAACCCTCAGCTTCCTCTCTGTGAATGACCAGAAGCAGCAACTCCTCAGTGTAGAGGAGGTGAAGGCAGTTCCTCTTCTGGACTGGTAGATTTCCTCCCAGCCTGCAAGAAGAGTTCCTCTTATCCCTAAGAAGGGGGTTTTCACACCCCAACAAGGGAAGCTGGTTAACAAGGGTCTATACCTCAAAGGAGCTAGCTGCTGTACTGCTAAGATCAATTCCAGCACCTTTTTATAATTCCACAAATTTACAGATTGGTAGAACTATCCAACTGGGTCTCCAAAAGAAGCTTACCTTAGATGGAGATATGGTTCGGCTGTGTCCCCACCCAAATATCATCTTGAATTGTAACTCCCACAATTCCCATGTGTCATGGGAGGAACCTGTTGGGAGGTAATTGAATCACGGGGTCAGGTCTTTCTTGTGCTCTTCTTGCGATAGTGAATAAGTCTCATGAGATCTGATGGTTTTAAAAAGAGGAGTTCCCCGTACAAGCTTTCTCTCCTTGTCCGCTGTCATCCATGTAAGATGTGACTTGCACCTCCTTGCCTTCTGTCATGATTGTGAGGCCTCCCCAGTCATGTGGAACTGTAAGTCCATTAAACCTCCTTTTCTTCCCAGTCTCGGGTATGTCTATCAGCAGCGTGAAAATGAACTAATACAGATGGTGTCAGCTTGAGGGGAAAGAGCAGCAAGCCACAGAGCTAGGCCTGGAATGCAGTGCTTTTAGTCTTTTGGCCTCTGTTTCTTCATCTGTAAATGACAATGAATGATGTCTGCCATCTACATCTACAATCCATCATGGCTTCATGAGCATGAAGGATTGTTACAAGGAACAAATGCAGAACTAGGAAGAACAAGGTAATAATGAATCCTGAGCAAACTCAGCCTGAGGCTTCTTGTTCATTTCCTGACAAACACCATCCAGTGGAAAGAGACTGCACTAAAGATGGACAAGTTTGGGCCAGAGGAACAAAAGCCCTGCCAGCTCAGAGAATCTGTGACTCCAGCTGCTGCTGGGTTCCTGACATAAAACAGGCACTATATGCAGATAAGTCAACTGCATGAACTGAGTGAGGGAGAAGCAAGTCAAGCAGTGTGCTTATTCTGGGGTATTTGGAAGGGAGAGTCCTTCAGCTCTGGGAAGCACAGCAAAAATGCAGGCTAAGATTCCATGAGTCCTGATACAGAGTCAGGTGACAGCCAGGCCCTCAGGACAAAGGCAGGGCTGCAGAAGGACCCTGGAACTCTCCAGTATCAGAACTGGTGGGGCCCACACCCTCATTCTTCCCAGTGTTGCCTCCTCTGGGAAACCTCAGCTGCTCACAGGTCAACCACACCTCTGCCTCTGTGCATGTCCCTAAAGGAGGGGAGCCTACCTTACTGTGATCCCATTGTGGAAAATTCACTCCCGCCATGAAACCAGAGCTCTGGGGGTTGGGGGAGCTGTATCTGCTTTGATTCTGTGTCCTCTTTAATCCCCAGCACAGTGCTTCCTTCCTAGTGAAAACTTGGTAGAATTTGAGTGGAACTGAGTATAAAATGTGGAAGGAAACTTGGGGCCCAGAGGGAGAAGTCCAAATAGGAGATGGAATTGGGGTACATAAGGATGCCCAGATGATGCATTTGATAAGATGTGGGTGTCAGACAGAAAGACAAGAGGTTCAGGACCTGAGTAAGAACCATTGTGGACCACACAGGACCCAGATGGGGCAGAGGAAGTGGGATCTGGGGCTGAGTGGGACTGTGGCTGGGATCTCAGCCAGCTGCCAAAGCTGTAGTCTAGTGTGGGTTGGTGTAGAGTATCCATTGGGTAGGACAATTCTGGGGAGTCTTTCCTCCTGCGGGGTTGGTTGGGGCACTGCTTAGCAGCAGGAAGGAGGCCAGACAGATGGGGAGCTCTGTGACACTTCCAAGAGACTGTTCATTCTTGACATGGCTTCCACAAGGCTGAGAGTGTTTGGAGGTATTTTGGAGTCCATTAAGTGGATCTGGCCAGACTCCAAGCCTAGCAGAGAATGGAGTGCTCAGGAGGAAAACCAAAGTAGATGCACTGCCTACTGGACTGAGTCAACACAGCAGAGAGGGAGTTGGTGATGCAGGTGCTGTCCGGATGTGCCCAGCAGCACACAAGAGCAAACCCTGCCTACACCATTGATTAGCTGTGCATCATTGTGCAAGTGAGTTCACCTTCAGTCTCTCTATTTTCTCATTTGTACAATGGGAAAATGGCACTGCCTGTCTCATACCGTGGTGGTGAGGATTAAATGAGAAAGTGCGTGTAAAGTACTTAGCACAGCCTCTGACACACAGCAAGTGCTCAATTAATGGCAGGTATTGTTATGTCTAATCAGACTGCCCAAAGCTTTTAAATCTCAGCACTATTGACATTTTTGGCTGAATAATTCTTTGATGTGGGGTGGCTGTCCTGTGCCTTGTACGATAGTTAACAACATCCCTGGCCTTTACCCACTAGATGCCAGTAGTAACCTCTAGTTATGAAAACCAAAAATGTTTCCAGACATTGCCAGATATCCCCTGGGAATCAGAGAAAGCAAGACACCCCCAGTTGAAAGCCACTGCACTAACTCCAGAGCCTCCAGGTGCTGGTCTTCAGACAGTGAGTATTTTTCTGGTGGGGCTGCAGCCAGAGAGTACATACTATGGCTCAGGCCCAGGGCCCACCTGAACCTGCCCAGGACTCATCAGAGGATGTGAGGCAGAGGATGGCCCTCTACAGCAGTGGCCAAGCCCAGCTAGGGGCAGGAGCAGCAGCAAATAGTTGTCAGTGCAGGAGGTGTATGTCAGCCAGCGTGGGCCAGGGCAGGCTCAGAGAGACAGCTGGAGAGAAAGAAGGAGCAGGCACACCCCAGACAGGGGTGCTCCCGTCAAAGAGAGGCCACAACATGAAGTCCCTACTGCCTGAGGGCAGGGACATTCTGTGACATATGGACCCCATGAAAATCATCAAACAGGTGGGGGGAAAGGCAATGGGATAGGAAAGATGGAGGGGGTGACATTATTGAGCACCTGTTGTATGCCAAGTGTTGTACCAGGGGATTGGGAAGGTGGTGTGATAATATATAGGGTAGACCTTGCTTAGAAGGTCTAAGGCTTACAGTCTAATTTCTGTTTTCTTCTTTCCTTAAATTTACCAATACAGTATTTGAGACTCAAATACAAAATAAATCAACACTAAAGGTTAACTTCCAAACAAAGAGGGAACAGTATGGTGAACCATCCTATTCTTAAGGATGCTGATCCTTGGAGACCTGCCCAAAGACACTCAAACAACAGGGGAGGAGCCAGATGTTGACATCTGGCTGACTTGAGAGCTTGTGCTGTTTCTATTCTGCCAAGTTTCAGGACACATCGGGGTTAAACAACATCAGACGAGCCTGGGTAGATAATGGGGACCTCCCTCTCTGGGGAGACCTTACAGCAGGAATATTCAACAGTGAGAAAGGAACAAAGTCATAGGCCAAGGGAACAGGGGTTTATAAATAGCTGGGGAGATGAGGAAGTCTGAAAAAGGAAGAAGGCTGATGGGGCCAGGAGGGAAAATGTTAATTAATTAAAATAAGCCAAAGTACACTCAGAAATCTAGAACCCTCCTCTCCACCAAATTTCTGGGAGCCCCCTAAATCCAAAAATAAAGGGAGGTCAAAGAAGCTCAAGAGGCAAGAATAAAGGGGATTGCAAGATCCAAATTCATGGTGCTGTGCACTCTGAGGTTGGCTTGCTTGGTAAAGGGTGACACAGTTGACATGATAGTTTTCTCTAAAAATGCAAGGTCATGGGCACCTAGCATCTATCCCATGCCACCCCCACCTGTGATGATGGCCCTGAGTTGTGAAGAAAAGTTGGGCTTCCTCCCAGGAGATGGCTCTGGCTGCTGAGCCAGGGAGAGCGTCACTGCCATGAACCCTCCTCTGGCCTCACGTTGGAGCACTCAGCTGACGGATTGTCAAAAACTTCTTTGTGTGGTAGTTTCCCTTCTCCACTGAGGGCCCCTGAGGACAGGGGCAGCATTTCTGGTTTCTCTCTACATTCCCAGTGCCTGGCATGATGCCTTCCCCGTAGGAGGGATGCAAAATTGTTTGTCAAATGAAGATAAAGACCTGTTTCCATCAAAAGTGCAGACAGGTTTAGCCCTTGGCGAATTCATCTTTTTTATAAAATCAACCAACCACCCAGACTCTTATCCTTTAATTGTCACTTCTAGACAATGGAGACAGACCTCACAACGTGAACTTTCCTTGCAGGTTTCCCTCTGCAGCTGTCCCTCTGGTCACTGAGCATTGAAGGTTGACTTATCTTTCGCTCCTTCCGTCCTCATGCCCCCCACCCGCACCTTGTCCCATCAGTGAAGGCATTCAGTTAAATCCGCTCCTATGATGTTTCTTACACCTGCCTGCTTCTTTCCCTTTCTCTTCTGATTGATTTCAGGCCCTCCTGCCTGGGCTATGATGGTCATCTTTCATTTTCCAATCTTACACTCCCCTCCTAGATTAAAAGTCTCCAAACACAGTTGGGCCATGTCTCTTCCCTCCTAAGCAATCTCCGTTGGCTCCCCTCATTTTTTTTCAGTTTTGTGCACATTCCCCACACATCCCTTGGGTATTCAGAGTCCCTTCTCTATCATTTGTCCCCATCCCACCCTTCCCATCTCATATCCAACTGCTTTTCCCATCTATAGCTGGGACACCAGGGCTCTGGGCCCCGCATCTGTCCTGTGCTTGTCTGCTCTCCAGCCCTGTGCTTTTGCTCATATGATGACCTCTGCTGGGAGAGCCCTTCCTTCCCATGGCCACATGGCCACAGCCTATCTTTTAAGATTCAGCTCCAAACTCAATCCTCTGATGAAGCCTTCCCTGATTCTTCTCCTGCACTTTAGTTAGTAGCAATTACATCCTTTGTTGAACTTTCACAGCATTTAACCTTCACCTCTATTGTGACATTTGTCACCAAACACCAAATTGTAGTTATCGTCATTCTATGTATTTTACCTCCACTAACACAATCTCCAAACTTTATTAATTGCATATTCTTCCAGTAAAACTATTTTTGAGAACATACTTCAGCCTTACTATATGATATATTTTGTACATACTAACACATACACATATAAATTAGGAATTTGCAGAAGGATGTGATAAGTAGAAATAGAAGCCCTGGTATTTTCTTCCTATGCTCAATAATGGTGTATACTGTACTTTGGAGACTACCAATCTAGTGAATGAACCGTGCTTAGGCTGTAGGGGACATGAAGTCAGGGCTGTTCCCAGGGGTGGGGCATCCAGCTTTGAATGGAAGTAAGCATGAGAGCCAGGCAGGTCTCGGAGAGGATGAGCACTCCCTGGATGGCTGCTGCTGCAGCCAGATGGAGTGTGGCAGTTGGGGAAAGGTTCAGGGACCCCTGTGCAGGAGGGCAGGAGGGGGACAGCAGCTGGGCATAGTGCTTGCCCCAGGATTCCAGGCTCTCTTCAGTTTCCAGGCCATGTCCTCAGCAAACAGAGCCTCAGGAGAGAGGGGTGGACTGTCAGCAGCATGTCTCCTTGAGCATGCTGGAGCAGCTCTTAGCAGAGATGTTAATGCAATGTGAAAAAGAGGGTCTCTGACTCCTTTGTTATTTGATGGGCAGGAAACTAAAGCCCCAGAGAAGAAACTTGCCCAAGGTGAACATGACACTCTGATGTGTGAACTCTCCTCTCACTTGGCATCTGGCTTTTGTATTAGTGTTCACACTCTCAGGCATTCCCCAGTCACCTTGGCAGGCCTGCAGGCCCAGCTGCCCAGACCTGGCTGCACATGTGAAATTAAGCTGGTGGGCATCCAGGAAGGAGTGGCCAATTCCACCTATTCCCCTAGCTCAGCCCCCTAACATGCAAGCACATGCATACACATACATGCCTATCTAATGCAGGATATTTTCAGTGCTGCTTTGCCAGCCAGAGACCTTCATGGCTGGTGATGCCACTGCTCACTCAAACCACCAGGCTGTGCCTGGCTTGCACTCCAGCGCAGATCCCATGGCCACAATGACAGCACACTCAGCCCATGGCAGAAGTGGGTGTGTGAGCAAGCAAGCGCGGGGTCCAGCTAGCTGCTCCAAGTGCCAGCAAAGGAGCAGGCTTTGTGCGGGGCTTGCATTTGGACCAGGCGTGTCATGACCAACTGCTGTGGTGGACTCTGGCATCCAGATGAGGGGAATGCGGTGGCACCCAAACAGGGATGCCCACAACCCTGAAGCCCCAGAGCAGGTGTTAGAGCATGCTAACAGCTCCTTTAGTCCACTGCCCTGCTCCAGCCTGCGGATCCAGGGCTGGCCTGGCCCTGACACTGCTTCCTGCTGCATGGGGTGGCTGCCCTCTGCTGATGGAGAATGGGAGGGTTACAGTGTTACAGCCTTCTTCATACTCACCTTCAGTGGGTCCCAAGTTCTTGTCCCACATCCAAGAAGAATGAGATTACACTGAGAGTTGAAGGGCGAGAAGGGCATATAAGAGTTTTATTAAACTACAAAATAGCTCTCAGCAGAGAGGGGATGTGAGGTTGGTCCCCCGTCTGGAGTTGGGTGGTCTCTCTCCCTCAATGTGGCTGGGTCCAGGGCTTTTATGGGCTCAGAATGGAGCAGTGCATGCTGATTGGTTTGTGGGTATGCAAAAAAGGCTAAAACAAAGGCACCACTCAAAGGTGAGCATGACAGTGTAAAAAACCAATTAGGGAAGGGTAGGTATATGTAAAATAGGTGAGGAGTGGGGATCAATCAAAGGAAAGCACGTCAAATGGAAAGAGAGGTTCTCAATCCAGTCCATGGATTTACCTGGGACTTGTAACTTGGCTTTCAGGCTTTAAACTGTCTTTGGTTTGAAAGTCAGTTTTTCACTAGGGACCTGCCCCTGTCTGCCTTGGGATTTGTCTGCCTCCTGCCATTATCATATCCACTCATACACTCACACGGGTGCATAAGCACACATGCACAAATGCACATACATGTGCCTACACATATACACCCATGCACTCACACAGGCATAACACACACATGAACACATGCATATACATGCACACACACACTTATTTGCTCATACATTCATGTATACACACACACATTCATGTGCATACACAGCCACATCCATGCACTTACATAAGCATAACACACACATGCACACATACATGCACACATGTATATACAGGCACACATACTTATGCATACACACCTGTGAACTCATACACTCACACAGGTGCATGCATATACAAGCATACATGCACATACACATGCATACACATACACACCCATGCACTCACAGTCAGGTGTGTACACACACAGACACATGCATATACATGCACATGCATGTGCACACATACATATGCACTCACACATGCACACACACATGCATACACACTCCTACACTCACATAGGTACATACACACATGCATACACATACACAACCATACACACACACTCACATAGATGTATACTCACACAGGCATACACATGCACATGCATACATACACATATACTCACATGTGCACACACAAATATGCATACACACCTGGGCACTCACACAGGTACATACACATATGCACATGCATGCACATACACCTAGCTCAAGGACTGCTCTTGGTTAGGACCCCTTCACCAGCAATGTTCCTTCCAAATGTCCCTGTAATCTCTCTGCCCTGTAGTCTCTCTCACCAGACTGGCAGGCCTCAGTGCCTCCATGTCCGGCAATGTACACTTCTTCTCAGAGCATCTTTTGTTTCCAACAAAGAGAAGGGAGCTGAGTGTAGGCTCAAATGGCCTACATTTGAGAGGGCAGGTAAAGTGGGGAGACAGATGGGACATGTTTGAGGGTCATGGGAGGAGAGCCCATGCCTACCCATCACCACCTTCTGAGCCCAAGAGAGCTGAGGAAGGCTGGGGAGACCAGGTGGCTGGGCCTTGTCACTGCTGTGCCCCGCTCACTCCTAGATCCTGAAGTGACCTCTCACTGTGCTGTTTGGCAGACTGTGACACTGGGGAGAGGCATTGTGGAGCATTTGGGCATGCTCCTGTCTTAGTTGTGGAGAGGGCCCCCAAGCCCCAGGGCCCTGTACTGTGATCAGCCCCATGAGCCAATTCCCCAGTTGAAGAGAAATGTTTTCTTTCATTTATTCAATCAGCAAGTATCTATTGAGTATCTACTGTATAATAGGCCCTAGAGAAGATCCATAAAATGACCAAGCCAGAGTCTACACTCAAGTCAAACTCAGCAAAGTATGCTCTGCAGGGCATGGAGCACAGAGGAGGGATTAACCAAGGGGTCAGGCTGTGCATTGACCTGTGCACGTGAGAGAGAAGGGTCCCAGCAGAGAAGCCCAGAGACAGAAGTAGAGAAGTTGAGAAAGGGAGAGCAGGAACCTAGGTGCAAGCTGAAAATGTGAGCACCAGCCCCCCGGCCCCCACCAGTATTGCTAAGCGTTTTCTAGCTGTAGCTAAGTTGGTACCACTTTCCAGTGAATGCTTTCCATGAATTGACTGTTTTAACACTAGAGTCCTATGAGGCAGGTACTCTTATTCATCCCATTTTTAAAAATACAGGGCCTCACTATGTTGCCCAGGCTAGAGCTATGGAGTGGCTATTCACGGGTGTGATCATGGGGTACTGCAGCCTCCAGCTCTTGGGCTCAAGCAGTCCTACTGCCTCAGCCTCCCCAGTAGCTAGAACCACAGGCTTGCACCACTATGCCCAGCTTATTCACCCCATTTTATAGATGACACTGAAGCATAGGCTATAAGAAATTGCCCAAGGTTTTACCATCACTGAACAATAGGGCCAGGTAGAGCCCTTACCCCCTACTACTCTAATATGGCACCTCTCATTTTATCCATAGTCTCACTTATTATCTGATTCAATATTTAGACCACCCTGTGAGGTCCTATGTGGAAACCAAAGCACAAAGATGACCAAAGTACAAAGAAATGACCAACCCATGGTGTCACAGCTTGTAGAATCACGGTCTGACCTACACCCAGATCTTTTAACCCCTAAGACTCTGCTACAGGCTCCCAAGGCACAGACTGGGGTGCCTTGGGTGCCTGTGCCAGGGCACAGACTGAGGTGTCAGATGCCTTATAAGAGTTAGTGTGGGTGGAAAACCTTTTGGAGGTTCCTGAATAACTTAAACATAGAGTTACCATATGACCCAGCAATTCCACTCCTAGGTCTATACCCCAAAGATTTGAAAATAGATATTCAAAGAAAAACTTGTACATGAATGCTCATATCAGCACTATTCACAATATCAGCACTATTCACAATATCAGCACTATTCACAATAGCTAAAAGGTGGAAATAACCCAAATCTCCATCAACAGATGAGTGGATAAACAAAATAGAATATATCCATACAATGGAATATTATTCAGCCGTAAAAATGGATGAAATTCTGATACCTGCTATGACATGGATGAACCTTGAAAACATGCTAAGTGAAAGAAGCTGGATAAAAAAGGCCATATATTGTGTGATTCCACTGATATGAAATACCCAAAGTGAGCAAATCTACAGAGATATTAGATTGGTGCAAAAGTAATTGCAGTTTTTGACATTAAAAGTAATGGCAAAAACCGCTATTACTTTTGCACCAACCTAATAGAAAGCAGACTGGTGGTTGCCAGGAGCTGGAAAGGGGGAAATGGGGAGTTACTGCTAATGATTATGGAATTTCCATTTGAGTCATCAAAAAGTTCTGGACCTTGATAGCAGTGATGGTTGCACAACACTGCGAAAGCACTTAATGCCACTGAATTTTATACTTTAAAATGGTTAAAATGGCAAATGGTATGTGTATTTTATGACAATTTAAAAAAGATGGGAGTGAGGGAGTCCTTGGTCACAGTACACTGTGGGGGAGCAGTGGGGCCAGTACCCCCCATTCTCCTAAAAGGGAGGTGTCTAAGATTCTAGCAATGTCTTTAAATTTTTCTGAGTGCTTCAAAGAAAATCTTACAAATCAATCACCGCTAGTTCCCATATCCTTTCATCACAAATGGCACAACTACTACCAGTTTGTCCAACATGATGCTGTTTTGGCTTTATGCCCGCTGCCTGGAGGTTCCCAAACCCCACAATGTATCACAATCACCCAAGGAGTTTGTAAAATGACATTCCTTGGTCTCGGCCCAGAGACTTGGGTTCAATGGTCTCTAGAACTTGGATTCTGGTCCCCAGAGACTTGGATTCCAAGGTCGGAAATCTATATTTTATAAAGCCTCTTGGGAATCGTGATGCAGCCTGTCCCGAGACAGGTCTTTTGGGAACCACTACCCTGGTCCATTGAAGCGCGGAAGGCTGTGCATAAGATAGGCCCTGGTGGATAGATGTGTCTGCAGGTTTCTGTCCTGTGGCCTCCCCCAGCCTCTCTCCAGAGGAGACTTGGACCAGGGCTGATGCCTTCTCTACCCATTCCCTGTGTACCTGGCTCATCATTCTATCATCTCTCTGGCTTATAGGGGGCCTCACTACGGTCAAGATCTCTTATGAGGGTTCTCACTCCAAACATAGTGTCCCTCACACCAGAGCCTTGGAAATGGTCTTCAGACCCCACCAAAACCTGTCCGGGGCAGGCAGCCTTGGTTGGATGTCATTCAACTGCACCACCCCCACCTTTGCCCAATCAGGCCGGAGATCTCCACAGCACATTCTCCACTTTGTTTGTGATTGTGTACTTTAAAAATATATATTCCATAAAGAATATGTAATTGTTATTAAAAAGTAGAAAATAGGCTGGGAGCAGTGGCTCACACCTGTAATCTCAGCACTTTGGGAGGCCGAGGCAGGTGGATGACCTGAGGTCGGGAGTTCAAGACCAGCCTGACAAATATGGAGAAACCCTGTCTCTACTGAAAATACAAAATTAGCGGGTGTGGTGGCGCATCCCTGCAATCCCAATTACTCTGGAGGCTAAGGCAGGAGGTTTGTTTGAACCCAGGAGGCAGAGGTTGCAGTGAGCTGAGATCACACCATTGCACTCCAGCCAGGGCAACAAGAGCAAAACTCCATCTCAAAAAATAAATAAATAAATAAATACAAAGTAGAAAATATAAACAGACTGAAGGGGCTGTAGTTAATCAACCAAATCAACCAAAATTCTTCCATTCCCCCATTCTGAGATAACCATTGTTTGGGGTTTTGTTGTTGTTTTTTGTTTATTCATTTTTTGAGACACAGTCTCAATCTGTTGCCCAGGCTGGAGCGCAGTGGCATGATCATAGCTCACTACAGCCTCAAACTCCTTGGCTCAAGTGATCCTCCCTTGGTACTACAGGTGAAACCACCACACTCAGCTAATTAAAAAAATATTTTTTTGGGCCGGGCGCGGTGGATCATGCCTGTAATCCCAGCACTTTGGGAGGCCAAGACGGGTGGATCACAAGGTCAGGAGATTGAGACCATCCTGGTTAACATGGTGAAACTCCGTCTCTACTAAAAATACAAAAAAAATTAGCCAGGCGTGGTGGTGGGCACCTGTAGTCCCAGCTACTTGGGAGGCTGAGGCAGAAGAATGGCGTGAACCTGGGAGGCAGAGCTTGCAGTGAGCCAAGATCGCACCACTGTGCTCCAGCCTGGGCAACAGAGCAAGACTCCATCTCAAAATAATAATAATAATAATAATAATAATAATAATAATTTTTTAGAGACAAGGTCTTGCTATGTTGCCCAGGCTGGCCTCATGCTCCTGGCCTCAAGTGATCCTCCCTCCTCTTTGAGATCCTGACCTCTAAAGTGCTGGGATTACAGGCATGAGCCACTGACCCCAGTCAACCATTGTTAATATTTTATTGCAGAATAACTTTCTAGACTTTGCAAATGTGTGTGTATATTATTTGTTTATTCAACAAATATTTATTGAGTGCCTACTTTTTGTCAGGCACTATACTGAGATCCAGGGATACTGGAGTAAATGATACGGACAAAAATCCCTGCCCTCAGGGAGCTTGCAGTCTATATATTCATATAACTTTTTATTTTTTAAAGAACTGTATGGTGCTTTTAAGTAATCTTTTCCCTTTAAGAGTATATTGAGAAAGTCTTTCCATATCAACAAATGTAGAACTACATCATCATTTCAATGATTGTTTAATATTCCATTGGATATATTTATCCTAGTCTATTTAACCAATTATTGGCATGAAGAGGTTTGTTCTAAGTTCCCACTGTTATAAACAACTTTGAAATGATCCTGTTTATCCAGGGATCTAGGGATCTTTGGTGCCTTTTTAATATTACCTTAGGATAAGTTTGTAAAAGTGGAATTTGGAAAAAGAACCAGGAATCAATTCCTGGTTTTGATACTGTATTGTAGTAGGCATACAGGTCTATGTCATTTTATCACGTTACTTCATCACATGTGTAGATTCACCAAAATCAAGATATAGAACTATTGCATCACCTAAAAGGTCTTCTTACTGCTCCTCCTTTATAGTCATACTCTTCCCATCCCCCAGTCGTCCCTGACTGTTGGCAACCACTGGTTTGTCTTCTGTCTCTATAATCATACATTATATGACCTTTTGAGATTGGCCTTTAAAACTCAGCATATTGCCCTTAATATTTATCCAAGATCTGTATAACAACAGTCTGTTCCTTTTAATCACTGAGTAGTATTCCTTGGTGTGGGTGTACAATTTGTTTAACTAATCACCTATTGTAGGCCAGTTGTTGACTTTTACAAACAAGGCTGCTGTGAGCATTCAAGTACAGATTATGTGCGCACAATTTGTATTTGTTTGAGATAAATGCCTAGGAGTATTACTGTCAGGTCTTATGCTAACTGTAAGTTTAGTTTTTTTTTAAAGAAACTGCAAAACTATTAATATTTTTCAGTGTAGCTATATCATTTTACATTCCCACCAGCAATGGACAAGGGATGCAATTTCTCCGCATTCTTTCCAGCATTTGGTATTGTCAGTATTTTTAATTTTAGCTGTTTTAATAGCTGTGTAGCGATATTTTATTGTAGTTTTAATTTGTATTTCCCTAATGGCTAATGACATTGAACATCTTTTTACGTGCTTATTTGCCATCTGTATATCCTCTTCAGGGAAGTGTTCATTCATGTCTTTAGCCCATTTTCTAATTAGATTGTTTATTGTTTTGGGTGTTTTTTTTTGACTGCTGTAGTTTGAGAGTTCTTTGTATGTTCCAGATATGAGTCCTTTGTCAGATTTGTTGTTTGCAGATATCTTCTCCTAGTCCATAGCTTGTCTTTTCATTCTCTTAACAGGGTCTTGTGCGAAGCAGTTTTTAATTTTGATGAAATTCAATTTTGTGGATTTTTTTTCTTTTATGGATTGCGCTTTTGATATCACACCTAAAGAGTCTTCACTGGGCTCTAGGTCCTGAAAATCTTCTCCTGTGTTATCTCTGAATGTTTTATGGTTTTGCATTTTATGTTTAAATCTATTGCCTCTTTTGGATTAAATTTTGTATAAAGTAGAAGGTTTTCATTGAGGGCCATTGTTTTCCTTATGGATAGCTAATATTTCTAGCACCACTTGTTAAAAAAAAAAAAACTATCCTTCCTTCATTGAATTGCTTTTGTGCCTTTGTCCAAACTCGGTTGGCTGTAGCTATGTGGAACTATTTCTGGGTTTGCTATTTTGTTCCAGTGACCTATGTATCTGTCCTTCTGCCAATACCACACATTCTTGATTACTGTAGCTATATCATGTCTTAACATCAGGTAAAGTGATGCTTCTCACCTTATTTTTCTTTTTTCAAAATTGTTTCAGTGTTCTAGTTCCTTTGGCACGTACTTTTTCAAGGCTTGTGATAACGTATTACCAAACTGCTCCTGAAAGGTGGTACTAATTTAAACTTCCGCTGCAGTGTAGGGGCGCTTGTTTCCATACACCCACACCAACCCTGGCTGTTATCATTTTAAAAAATCTTTGCCTATCTGATAACTGAAAAATTATTCACATCCTTATTTTAAATTGCATTTCTTTGGTTGCCTTTGAACCTAAGCAGGCAGTCAGTGCCCCCAGATTTGAGTAGAAGAGTTTGGTACCTTGGTGATGTCAAGATTCACATTTGAGGTTTCAGAAATGTCCAACAGAGTAAGCAGGCAGGTTTGTGTGGTGACCCCTGCTGACTCCTTTTTCCCTCTGAAGGCATACTGCACCCTCTCTTCCTTGCTTATTGTCGCTCATCTCAGCTTCTGGAGACTAAGTCGTCTGTCCAGGCAGCCACACATACCGCAGGCAGGCATCACTCTGCAGAAAAGCCCAAACGTACTTTCAAATTGTACTCAAAAGCTGACCACTTCTCACCTCCATTGCCATTACCTAGGCTCACTTGCTGCTATCTCTAGCATGCAAATACTATTGTTGTGATAGCCTCCCAACAGCATTGCAATCTGATCCTTGTCTCCTGTGCTCTTGTCTCAAAGGGCAGTAGAGTCTCTTCACCACCCAGAAGCCAGAGGGTTGCCTCTAAAACACAAATCAGGGGTCCTCCTCTGCTCAAAATCCTCCCTTCTCACCCAGAGTGAAAGCCAAAGGTCCTGGGTGGCCTGCAAGGTCCTGCATGACCCTGATGGCCAGGTCCCACTCTCCTTGCTGGGTCACCCTGTGGCAGCCGCTATGGTGTCTTTGCTGTTCCTCAGACCCACCCAGAATGCCGCATGCTCTTGCTCTTTTGCTGTTTCCTTCTGTCTGGAAGACAGTTCTCTCTGCCTGGAATGTCTTCCTCAGCTATCTGCAGAGCTCACTCACTTCCTCACCTTCCCTCTAGTCTCCATCAGCACTCATCTCCAGCACTCCCTTTGCTGCCTTCTTCTCATACCCCCACCATCCGCTGACCCACAACGGATATTGCACTTGCTTATTGGTTCCCTGGTTGTCTTCCCTCCCAGAGGACAGAGATTTTGTTCATTCATTCACCGCCTGCTGTATGCCTAATGTCTAATACACTGCCTGGCACATGGTGCCTGCTCAATAAATACCTGAATGAATGAAAATGAATGGCCACCTGGTAAATGGCCTCTTATTAGAAACGCTTCCATTGTTTTCAATTTTTATTTATTTATTTATTTTTGAGACGGAGTTTCTTTCCTGTCTCCCAGGCTGGAGTGCGATGGCGTGATCTCGGCTCACTGCAACCTCCACCTCCCGAGTTCAAGCGATTCTCCTGCCTCAGCCTTCCAAGTAGCTGGGATTACAGGCACATGCCACCACACCCGGATAATTTTTGTATTTTTAGTAGAGATGGGATTTCACCATGTTGGCCAGGCTGGTCTTGAACTCCTGACCTCAAGTGATCCTCCTACCTCGGCCTCCCGAAGTGCAAAGTGCTGGGATTACAGGCGTGAGCTACCGTGCCCGGCCCATTGTTTCCAGTTTTTAAAACAAACAATGCTGACATGAATATCCTTGAAGTGAATTACTCATACACAGTCATGATTATGTCCTTAGGATTAATTTCTAAGAATGAATTGCTAGGTCAAGGGGATGCACATTAAAAAAAAAACACTTTTGACAGGTATTTCTCCAGAAAGGCAGTATCAATTTCCATACTTACCAGAAATGTGTGACTGTGTCTTTTCCCCTACACTCCCACCAATGCTGGGTCTTGTCATTTTTAGAAAGTCTTTGCCAAGTTACCTGCCACTGTTCTCACATGAGTTTTTATAGAAGGAGCTTTGTGTAACTTGATAGAATACAACCGCTTTACAGCAACTCAGAGACAGTCTTTCTGTGGTTGTAACCACGCTCAATAAAACCCAAAGGCAGTACCCAGCGATGTAGCCAGTGGAGCAGCAGCCAGGCTAGTAGCCAGACCCAGATGTGGATCTTTCCCTGAGCCTAACACTTTGTAAAGGGAGCACTTAGCTTGTCCAGCGGAGAGAGGGGACACCAGATTATTTAGAACACTTTCCTGAATTGTTACTTTTCCTAGCCAAGCTTTGAATAGAACCCAGAGAGGTGAGAGTTCAAGGTTTTGCTGTCTTCTAAGGCCTGCCCTAAACCAAGGGTTCTCAAACTGAGAGTGCCTCAGAATCACCTGGAGGGCTTGGGCTTGTTGAAACACAGACTGCTGGTTCTGTCGGTCTGGGACAGGCCCAGGGATTTGCATTTTTAACAAGTTACCAGATGAAGCTGATGCTCCAGGTTCAGGAACCATACTTTGAGAACTGCTGGCCTGGAGTGTTGGATGTGTTTTTGTCTGCCTCCCACTGGGTCTTTCCCCCAGCCCCCTAGGCTGGGTTAGGCACCAGCCTCTGTGCCCCATGGGAACCCCATCACTGTACTGACCACATCATAGTCAGAGCTGCAGTCTTCCCTGGTCTTTTTCCCCTCTTTGGAGGTGGACCCGGGTCTAGGCCCCCAGTTCATCCCAGTCCCCCCAGAGCCTGCTGAGCTACTTGGCACAGAGGCCTTCAATGAGGGCTCCCCAGAAGGGTGAGGAGCTATTGCAGAGCCTCCACGGGTGACTGCCATAGACTCCATGTGTGCTGACCAGGGAGGTGCAGCGCAGAGGTCACCCTGTGGTTTTGAAAGTCAGTCATCCGGATTCATTCTCACTTCCTCTGACCGTTGGATTCTGATGTCATCAAGAAGGTATTCAGAAATCAAACAGAAAGGCAGTCCAGTGGATTTGTTTTACAGTGAGGAACCAGAGAAGGAGAGGGACTAACTCAAAGTCACACCCCTGAGTGATGACATAGGTAAGACTTGAACCCATCACCTCCCCAGCAGTCTTCTATAAAGAAGGTGGAATGAGAAGACAAATGTGATATGGACAGGGTCATGTTGGAGAACAGGCCTGGATCCTCCACCCATCACAGGCTTTGGACCCTCCACCCATCACAGGCTTTGGACAACTCCCTCTCTTTGGGCCCCCACTTGCTCACCGGTAGCCTGAGTATGATACCATCTGTGTGATGCTTTTGTGTGGATTCACTTTGGTCACTTGTGCAGATGGGCCTAGTGCTGTGCCTATGGGAAGCATTAGACACTCTCCTGCCTCGCTATGACTTCTGCTGGGCTTTTCATGGTCCCTTGCCCACCACTCAGTGCTTTTGTCCCAAAGGGCAGTAGCGTCTCTGGTCACACTTTGGCTGGGTGAGTCTCAAGCTCCAAAAGAAGGACAGGGGAGAGGTTGAAGAACACACACCTGAAGGTGCAGGTGGGGCCTCGTGTGATGTCAACCCTGCTCATTTCGTGAACTTCCCTTCCCTCCTCACCACATCCTCCTGGGGTTTTTGGTGTCAGAGCTCAAGGGGAAGGTGCAGGCAGAAGTTAAATATAGAAAGGCACCTACTCATGGTGAAATGCGTGGGCTGAGCCCTGGGTGAGGGGGCGTAAGCACCTGCTAAATTTAGCAGGCTGACTTCCTCTCCTCTTCCCTTGCATGCCATTATGCAAAAAAAAAAAAAAAAAAAAAAAAAAAAATGCTTGTCAGTTTCCCTCGGGATGAATTCAAAGGGTGAAGAGGAGAAGTTGGAAATAAAGCCTGCCAGTTAATCACAACCCCTGGCCCCTGGATGGTCCCATCTGTTGTCACTTTTTATCCTCAGAGCAGTTCTATGGGCTGGGCAGGGAGGGTGTTGCTGATCTTGCTTTACAAATGAAGATGCTGAGCCCCAGAGAAACCAGGGACTTGCCTGGTCGTCACATGGTAGAGCCTAGACATGGACTTCGGGTTTCACATGGATGCCCATGTCCGTTCTTACGAACCTAGTCCAAGGGTGCACTGGGGGCCAGGTGCGGCGCGGTGGCTCACACCTGTAATCCCAGCACTTTGGGAGGCCGAGATGGATGGATCACTTGAGGTCAGGAGTTCCAGACCAGCCTGACCAACATGGTGAAACCCTATCTCTGCTAAAAATATAAAATTAGCCAGGTGTGGTGGTGCATACCTGTAATCCTGCACACCTGTAATCCCAGCTACTTGGGCAGCTGAGGCAGGAGAATCACTTGAACCCAGGAGGCGGAGATTGCAGTGAGCCGAGATCGCGCCATTGCACTCCAGCCTGGGCGACAGAGCGAGACTCGTGTCAAAAAAAAAAAGTGCACTGGGCTTGGTAGCTCAGTAGGTGATAAAGAGTGCCCAATCTACAGAGGTTTTCAAGGGTCTTGAGTGGTTTGGTAACTGCAGGTGGGAAGCCTACAAGCTAATGAATATGAGTGGCAATGAACCAAGGCCCGGCTACTCAGCCCAGCAGCAATGGCCTCGCCTTGGAACCTGGAAATGCCAATGCCCAGCCCCAGCCCAGACCTGCAGAATCTGATTCTGCCTTGGAACAAGGTTCCCAGATGATACATGCACACACTGGAGCTTAGGAAGCCTTGGATTAATGCTTTGAGTGGGCTCACTTAGAGAATCAACTAATGGAATTTTGGACTCCAGTCATTCATTCCTTCACTCCCTCGTTTATTCAGCCGCCATTTGTTGATGAATTCCATGTTTGTGGACCCATGTTAGAAGTTGTGACAGAAGATAGCTGCTGACACTTACAAGTGCTTGCTGTGGATCTGGCGAGGTGTTGTAGGTTTATTAATTTGTTTAATCATCACAGAGACCCTGTGGGGCAGGTGTGTGCAGTTTGTAGAAGAGGAAGCAGGCTAGAGAGTTTTAGGCAACGTGCTTAAGCTCATGGCGCTTAATGAGTGGCAGAGCCAAGATTCCACCCAGGTTCTGGCTCTTAACCAGGAGGCTCCACCGCCTCTAAGGATTACAGAACCAGAGCAGCTTGGTGCTGCTGCTCAGGGCTCAGACCTCACAAGCCAGAAAGATTCCAAGTGATCAACTGGGCCAGGGTTTTGTTTCAATTTTGGCTTTAGGCTACAGAGCCATTTGCTCATGTAACATTTCATGCAGATTCTGTGAGAGCTAGAGCTGCTGTGGTTGGACAGAGGTGACCCCCACATACATTCCACCCCCAAGGCCACCACTCTCCCCTGTGCCCCCGGAGCTCTGTAGAGCACATGCTGAAGCCACTCACAAGTCCAACTTCTTTGTTTTGTAGATGGGAAGAACGGGCTAGAAAGGCGAGATGTCTTATCCAAGATCACATAGCTAATGAAGACCAAATTAGTTAGGGCTATGTGAGCCCCAGGTGAGCTCTGTTCCGTGGGGTGGGGGGATGGGGGATTTCATGCCAGAGAGCACACGGCTGATCTGTGTAATGACATTTCACAGGGAAAACCCTTTGTCATAGCATTTCTAAATTTTCTTAGGAATGAAGGAACCCCAGTGAAGCTATGTTGACAGCTTGACAGCTACAGGCCCTCTCTCTAGAATTATTCTCATTCTGTCTCTTTCTCTCTCTCTCTCTCTCCATAACACACACACACACACACACACACACACACACACACACACACACACACCAGAGAGCCTTTGAATCCTGGAAGAAACCCTCAGGTCAGGAACCATATGCATTTTTTGCCTTTGCTGAAACCCACCCAGGGGAAGTGAGAGGGGCTCATGGGTAAATGGTCATGGATGCCAGAGGGTGACCCATCCCTACCAGGAGTGCCAAGTGTGAAGTCACAAATTTCAAACAAACCTCTTTTTACATCCATCATACCTTTTTACACCTTTATACCTTCCAGTGGGTGACATTCACTGTCTGCAGCCTATTGGAGGGTTGGAAGGAATCCCTGTCATGACTGAAAATAGAGACCCCTTGTTCTGTCTCTGACAGGGTGGACAAGAGAGAGACAAGTGTGTATTGACTGGGGGCAGATCATCTTTGTGTGGGCAGCAAGCAGCCCTCATTTGTGGCGCCTCTCTCAGATGCTTGTGGAAAGCACACACAGTCTGAGCCCAGCTGAGTGGTGGTCCTCCTGTGTACACTGCTCCCCTGAGCCATCTCAAAGCCAGTGAGATGGAAAGTGGTATCCCCATTTTACAGACAAGGAAACTCAAGCCTCAAAGAGGCCGAATAAGAAGCCCGAAGGACCCCGCTGATGGGCGGCAGGGGGCCTGTGGCATTCTGACCAATATCTGTGGCTTAGAAGAAGGCTGCTAAGTTCAGACCCCAACAATTCAGCAAGCCAGCTGGGTGACCTCTCTGAGCCTCCTGCCTCCATCATGCAATGGTGACTGTGATAGTATCAACGCCATAGAGCTAGCATGAAGATTAGCATAGCCTAAGCACTTAGAATAGTACCTGGCAGGTGACAAGTGCTCAGTAAATGTTAACCACCCTTATTGTTGCCATGATGGTGATGACAATGATGATGATGTTACTCTAAAGTCTCTATTCACAGTGCTACCCCCTGATTGCTTTGTGCAGGTGAGTGGACCACAGTTTCCCATTCAATAGTTGAAGGAGGTAGGGCAGAGATGGGGAAATGACCTCTCCATGGTCATGAACAGAACAAAGATATGTGTGGCTTTGGTATGTCATTGTTCCATGAAACTAGGGTTTCTGGTCACCTGCCTAGCCCCTGGCTTCTTCATTTACTCTCCCTGAAGCTGAGGGAAAGTAATGAGGATGGACAAGAGAGGGACAAGTTCCTCACCCAGAGGAATCTAAAGCCAGTATTCCAGAGTTGTAGCACCAATCCAGCTTGTGGAAAGGCCCTGCCGTGACTTCTGACGGGCTTCCCACCTTGCATTTGTGACCGGTCTCACCTTTCATTTGTTAGGTGCTTAGTCCACACCAGGCACTCAAGACTGAAAGACATATAATGTTTATATATGAACCATGTGCCTGCCCTGGCCTTAACTCAAGAATGGGGGATCTTTCCATTGCTGTCTGGTACCTGTTCTCTGGATTCTCTGGATCATCCGTGCTGGTGGCCTTCTTCCATCTGATTACTGCCTTAAGACCAGCAAATGCTTCCGAGTGGAATCACTGGGTCAAAGGGAATGGTATCCTTTTAAGCCTTTTGATCCATGTTCTTCATTGACCCCAGAAAGACACTATTTTAAAGATGCTCATAGCAGCATTGTTTACTGTAAAACCAGCAGCAGTCTATCAGTAAAGTTGATTTACATAAAATGGGAGCCATCTACACAACACAATACTATGCAGCTATTAAAGATGGTGACATAGGTATATATTCAATGACTTGAAAGATACAGATAATATATCAATAAAAGAAAAAAGTAGTATAGCTGATAGGTGTAAAAACTAAAATCAAACTGCATATGTGTCTAGAAAAAGGTCTACCAGGAAGGACACTCACATGTGAATGGTGGTGATCTCTAGGATGGGATCATAAGTCATTTTTATTTTCTTTTTATGCTTTCTGAAATTTTCACGGTACGTACTATTTTTATAATCAGAAAAAAATGGATTCTTTCCACTTTCCTCATCCCCCTGCCAGAAATGCAGGTGATAGTTGCCAGTAGCTTTGGAGGTAGGCAGCTGCCAGATTGGGTCCTGGGTGACTGGCACTGCCATGGATGCACGGTAAGAACTGGCAGGATCAGTCGGGAGCTGGGGGTGTCCTGCAGCACTCCTCTCTAAGTACTGACCAGCCCCAACATGTTCTCAGGATAAAATGCCTGTGCTGGCCCAGCATACCACCCCTCACCCCCACCGCCCTTCTTCCTAGCCCTGAGGTCTGCCTATTGGCACTTAGCTTCTTACCCTCTCCCCTGCAGCAAGTGTTTGGCCTTTAAATCTGACAGGCCTGAATTCCTATCCCGCTGCTGCCTCTCACAGGTGGGAATCTTCAGTTTCCTCATCTGCAAGATGGGAGTCATAGTGCCCACTTTGTAGGACCCCGGGGTGATTTCACGCTCCCTGACCCATGGATCCTCGAGCCGGGGGTGATGCTGTTACACCAGCTCACATGCTGGCCCTCCTGACTTGCTCATTCTCTACTCTGTGCACGTGCGAGGGAACCACAGCATTTATACCCTGCACCCAGCAGCCGTTACCTGAGGGCTGGCCCACGGCTGAGATAGTGGCGGCCGTTAATTCCCAAGAACTTCCAGTCCTCTGTGCATGCAAAAATTGAGGCCAGGAGGACAGGCTGGAGTGCAAGGAAATAACAAGAGACAGGGGAAGGGGCCAAGCTCCAACAGTGTCTGCTGCAGACCTGGGCAGGTTGGCTTAGCTAAGTGCCATTGCCCCATGCCATGTGTCTCCCCACAGCAGACCACTCATAGGTTACAGCAGCCTAGAAACAAGTGCCTTGAGTCGGGAGCCACCGAAGCCCAATCGGGACCTGCCATCCCCATGCTTAGCTTCCCTGGACAGAAGCTCTTGCGCCCCATGCTCATGGGCATAAATAAATAGCGTTGAAGTGCCTTAGACTCTTCTTATTGGAAGGAATGTGACTGGGAAGTTGAAATGGGGAGGGGAGCAAGTCCCCATTGCTCTTTCTTCCTGTGCCAAGCAAAGAAGAAAGACAGAGGACTTCACAGCCAGTCCCTTTTCCCCAGCAAACATGTCACCTTGTGAAGCCCTTGGTTTCTAATCTGAAGCAAACAGGGTTGATAGAAAGTTGGTGTGAGAAGTAAACAGATAATAAATGCGAGGTGATTAGTAGAGATCCAGTCATTTGGTACCCATTATTACGGCAAGATTTTTTTCTCTCTAAATACAATTAGTGGTTTATAATCTATGGCTCTTTTTACTGCGTTAGCCACAGAGGGAAACCATGGGGGCAGCATGCGGTCTATCAAATGATTGCTTCAGAGTGGAACAGAAGGGTGGTGGAGGCACTGCCAATGCATGATTAGGGCCAGAAGCACCCCAGAATCATCTCGGCCAGGGGCTGGCAGCTGGTGCTTTGTGATTTAGCCATTCATTCGTTGACCATTCCTTCATTTATTCATTCAACAGATACTGATTGAGGATTCTTGATGCCAGGCATCATGGTAGGGACCAGATCTCATAGGACTCACTGACAAGCCCTGAAGCCTCAGCAAGGAGGCCTGTGAAACAGCCACATCTGCTTTCTCAGGGGATGTGTTATATTCCCTCCGGTGGAAAGAGGAGAGCCTCTGGCCAGAACATTCCTCCCATATTCCCACCCCCACAACCCTGCTCCAATTCAGGCTTTTATCATCCATGTCGTCCTGCCCTTCACTGGGGTCCTCAGAGACGTCAGCTGCCTGGAAAGGGGGCCCAAGAGCCACAGGGACCCCTCCCTCTCTTGAGGAAAGATACGTGGTGTGTCTATAGCAAGTCACGATTAGAATTCCAGGGGTCTCCTCTGCCCTGTGCTCTCAACTGTGGATGCCCTTGTCTCCAGGGTCAGAGCAGAGTGCTGGAGGCCTAGCAGATCTTCAGTGTAGACCTGGCCCATCTTTCAGGTGAAGAATTGAATATGTGTATATTTTACCACATGGGTAGATACATGCATAGATTGCAAAGCAGAATTTTATACATGCATGGCTTTTAACGATCAAACAGGAGACTAAAGCCCTTTTGGCTTATGGGGACTGCTTTGGGGATGTCCCTGGAGTTCCCTGAGGGACATCTTTCAGCATCCTCCCACCTTAGGGCTGCTTTTTCACCATGTGATCTGTGGGGGCAGTGACCTCCTGTGCTCCACCTGCTCAGTGGGGTGAGAAAGGACACGGCAGACTTAGGTTAGAGGAAGGGGAAATGTCTTGAGTATGGGTTGTGAGAGGGTTAGAGAAAGTCACCATCTCTGAGTCATTTGGGCCCAAAGTCCAGAGAGAAGAAACTGAGGGAAAGGAACCATCTCTCTCCCTTGGTAGTGCTGGGACCCCCAGGTTCTGGCTGGAGCTTACACCTTCCAGAACCACAATCCTGAGACTGGCTGACATCCAAGCTCTTCTGAGATCCACGCCACTGGCTTCTTGACTTCCTCAGCCTCTGTTCACATGGCACCTGATCAGAGACCTTCCTCTCCCACCCTTCCCCCTGCCCCCTGCCTTCTACTCCTGTTATCCTCAAACAAGGCTTGGTTTGCTTCTCAGCACTTGGAAGCACCTGGCAGGTTAGATATGTATGTGTTGGAATGTAAGCTCCATGAGAAGGTGAACTGTCTTCTTGTTCACCCCTTGAATGAGCCCACCCTATAAAACCATGCTTAGCCACAATCTCACTGATCAATACATCGACTGAGTAGAATTTTCAGAAAAACAAAAGCAAATCAAACAAGAAAATCCAGCAAGAATATGAGCTTCCGTTAGACATTAAATACCAAAACATAGCTTCTGAGGAGTGTCAGGAACTCAACCCTATTTGACATAATCTCCTAAGTCTCCCATCTGGCCAGCACACCCTGATCATGGCCAAAGATTGGCACCTCCCCAAAGACTGGCACCTCCAGCATGCGGGAACTAGTTTGATTCAGCTCTTCCACTGCATGCAGTAGGCACTTAGCAAAAGTTCAGTGACATAAATTTTAAAAGGCTGGCTGGGCCGGGCGTGGTGGCTCACACCTGTAATCCCAGCACTTTGGGAGGCCGAGGTGGGCGGATCACGAGGTCAGGAGATTGAGACCATCATGGCTAACACGGTGAAACCCCATCTCTACTAAAAATACAAAAAATTAGCTGGGCATGGTGGCAGCCGCCTGTAGTCCCACCTACTCGGGAGGTTGAGGCAGGAGAATTGCTTGAACCTTGGAGGCGGAGGTTGCAGTGAGTCAAGATTGCATCACTGCACTCCAGCATTGGCAACAGAGTGAGACTCCGTCTCAAAAAAAAAAAAAAAAAAAAAAAAATGCTGGCTGGCTTCTGAGCTCAAGTCAGAAGGGAAAGATTCTATATGTTACCAAGGAGGGGATGTGACTAAGGATGGAAGAATTTTTGACAAGGGTAGAAATCGAGATTTCTGGTGAATCCTCTTTTCAGAATATCCAGGGAGTCCCTCCCTCCCCCATTTCCCTTCCATTTCCCAATTACTCTGCTTGACCAGGTTTGCCCACATTTACGTGCAAAGGTGCCTGATGGCAGGAATTCAATGCAACCACTCACAAATCTACTGAGCCTGCTAGGGACCAAGTCCCATGTACCCAGGATCAGAGAGGGAAGAGAGGCAGATCCTACCCCCACATTCTAGTCATGGAGAAGAGAGAAGCTTTTATGAGTCAGATAGTATTCACCAGTGAAGGACAAATGACGAGTCCCTGAGCGTCATCTCCAGGGGTCTCAGGCCTTGAAGGAAGGATACGACGGGACATTCAGAAAGGGGCAGCTGTTCCCCCACCATCTCCTTATCCTGTGGTTTGGAGCTGCGTAGCAAACACTAGTAGTGATTAGATTTGACATGTTTCACCAAACAGCTACTCACAGTCATTGACTGAACATGTAACATTCATTCATTCATTCATTCATTCACCTAGTGTCTGCCAGATGTCAGGCTCTGTCCTAAGTGCTGGGGATTTGGTAGCACTGAAAGAGACAGACAAGGTCCTTTCCTTTCCTTACAAAGCTTACATGGTGGCCAGCTCACAGTTGGTGGGTATCTACCTTGTACCAGGCCCTGCTGAGGCCCTTTTCACAGGAGTGCTCACTGGGGGTGCAGTTAGTATTTTGAGGGGAAAGTTCTTTGTTGTGCAGGCTGTGTGGCATGTTGCAAGATTTAGCACTTCTGGTTCCTGCCTCATGCTGTCAGTGGCATACCCATACCCCATACCCCATACCCCACCGCAGCCTTTGGAACATCCCCTAATACCCACTTACAGTTAAAAATGTCCCCTCATGATGTGGTATTGCCCACCATTAGAAAAACAACATGATGTCATTTAATCCTCACAACAGCCCCATGAAATTAGTTCTGTTATGATCCCCATTTTACAGATGTGAAACAGACACAGAGATGTTTAGCAACTCGTTCCACACCACACAGTTAGAGTGATGGATATGAAACCTAGGGGCCCAGCTTTAGAGACTGCACTCCTCACTCCCCTTTATACAGCCTCTCAAACCAACACAGACTGCAAATTCTAGACAGTGAGGGGAGCGATGGTGAAAATAGATCAAGATGATGCGACAGAGGGAGACAAGCTAAAGTGGGAAGTGTGTCCTGCGTGTGAAGCCTTATGCTGACCCAGTGGGCAGAGTAGACAGAGTACAATCAACTGCAAGCCCCACACAGGCCCTAAATCCCCATTAAAACAATGAGGCAGGCAGTATATATGTGTGCACATTAGGGATATGTACCTTAGTGAAAACCTCTGCTCTTATGGGGAATACCCCGTTCATCAAGGAATAATTATTCACGAGAAAGATAGTCACCGGGAGACTTGCACGTGGAACAGAGAAAGGCGATGACAAGCAAGCCAGATGCTGGGAGGGAGGCAGTGCTCTTCCTCTCCACATCCAACCAATGGAAAAGTAATTATTAGCTGCCTGTGGTGTGTGTCTGAGTCAACAGCGGCGGAGTATGTGGAAGCTGTTGAAGCTCTTTTTTGTTTGGGGCCCTTGCTGTGGCTGGCATATGCTGGGGATTCAGTCACTGAGTGGATGAGTGGATGAATGAATGGATGGATGGATGGAGTAATGGACAGATGGATGGATAGATGGTTGGACAGACAGATGGCAGAATGGAAGAAAAGATGAGCATATGGATGGACAGGTGGATGGGTGGATGGATGGATGGACAGATGGATGGGTGGATGGATGGATGGACAGATGGATGGGTGGATAAGATTTGGTACCAGCCCCACATGGAACTTCTGGCTGTAGAGGCTGGATATATTCAGGGTCCAATTCACAATGGTATAGAATTCAGGGCTAAACTACAAGTCAAAATCAATTCTAAAAAGCATTATCTTGCCACAAATCAAGTCAGGAATAGCAAAGCATTTCATTTCATTGGACAACCAACGTAAACAAATGCCTTGGCCTTCAGCCCTCAGTCTATCTTAGACAGTTAAAGGGAAAAGCTCAGATTTGCTGAGTACCCACTATGTTTCTGGCATCCTACAGATAGGATGGCTTCTAGTTTTCGAAACAGCCCTGTGTTTGACAAATCGGGATGTTTAGACTGCTCCGATAGGTGAAGCAACAGACACAAGGTCACACGATCCGTGGTTGAGCCAGAAATGAAAATTCAGGCTGTTCGTTTCCACAGCCCCTTCTCATCCCGACGCCCCGTGGGAAATCAGATGGATAGGGCAGTACTTCTTTAGGCAGCAGATCCAGGTGGCTGCAGCCTCAGCGTGACCCACCTGTATCATGGGCTACCTCTCTGTGTAACACAGGGCCTGGCTAGAGACCCCAGGCCAAGGATAGGGGTGAGGATTAGAGAGGAAGGAACCTGGGTTTGTTTCCACTGTGCACTCTGCAAGGGCAGCTTAGTCAGCGGCACGGCCCATTAGTCACTGAGATAGGGTGGGTGGGAGAGTGGGGATGGGTCAGGACTCTGCATGAGAGCACCTCCCACACCCACCACAGAAAGACAGCTTGGTACCCCGGCCCTGCTAGGAGAATGCAAAGGTGGGAAGCAGGTGGGTTCCTCCACACCTGCATTTTGGTTTCATTGCTCCTCCAGTGCTAACACATTCTAGCTAAGCGGAGGAGGAAGACAAAGGTGCTACGGGACCTGGGAGAAGAAAAAGGAAGGGGCAGCTTCCTCTCCTTTTTTGAAAGCAAACAGATCTGCGTTCCTATCCTCTCGCAGTTCCTCCCTGCTCTAGCTGTGTGATCTGGGGAAAGTCATTTCTCTTCTCTGAGCCTGTTTTTGCCTCACTTGGTTGTTACAGAAATTAGACAAGATACCACATGTGAAAATGTTTGGCCAGGGCTGGCACATGGTAGGAGTCCAGGAAATCGTTCTCTTCCTGCCCTACCCTCTCTGGGTAGGTCTGATGAGAGGACAGAAAAACACCAGCCTCTGGCCAGACACAGGAGACTGAGCCCCCGCCCCCTGCCAGCTGTCCCTGTTCCTCCCTGCCTTATATAGGCCTGGCTGTCCTCCCCAGCCATGCTTCTGCCCACTGAGGGCAGGGGGTTGCCTGGGAACACACATCTGTGGAGGAATGGCAGAGCCAGGGCTAGTACCCATGACTGCAGACTCCTTGTGCAATGCTCCTGTCCCCATTTTGCTTGCCTGTCTGCCATGGTGGTGGGCACAGAGTGGGGGCTCCCCACATGTTGGTTGTCAGGATGAGTGAAGGAGGAAGTGTGAGAGCTCCTAGCCAGGGCCTGTGCAGTGGTGGGTGTTTATTAAATGTTTGTAGAATAAATATAAAGGACACATGCCCCGGAGCCAGCCTCTCTGTATATGGCAGTTTTTACCTTCTTCCCCACTCTTTGCACCCAAAACTGCTGTCATGGGCTTGCCCTGACAGCACTGGAGAGAAAAGCAGGCAGTGTCATTCCAGAAGCTTTGGGCTTCCCAGTGTCTGTTGCCTCCTTGCCCGATCACACCAGGTTTGCATGGTGCAGCTGTGTATAGGCAATGGAGAAGCGGCAGGGAAGCCAGGGGTGTCCTGTCCCACCTACGTGAACTCATCCACTCTCTGGCTGCCCAGCCTCCAGCAGATCTTGCAATAAGCTGCTTTCAGGATGGCCTTGGAGACTGAGTGGTCATCAGAGAAAAGGGGTGCAGGGCCTTAGGGCCCAGAGCGTTGGTGGTGGCTGGGGAGGCGGTGGCCACACCATTGCCAGTGCCCACATCTTCATCCCGTCCACTGGCCAGCAATGTGGATGGGTAGGTTGAGTATGGGGAAACCTGGAGGACTTAGGTTTGAGTCCTGGATCTGCCACTTCTTAGCTGTGTGACTTTAGGCAAGTTACGTCAACCCTCTCATCCCATTTTCTCATCTCTAAAATGGGAATAGACAACTTCCTGGTTATGCCGTGGTTGTGGGTAGGAAAGGGCTGTTCATGGCTGGATGCTAGGGTAGCAGTGAAAACACTTTGGAAATGCTGAAATGCTGTCATGTAGGAATGTCATGACCACTGTGCTGTTACTAGTGCTCTCTTCTGAAGCACACTGGGGAGGTGGGCCAGACAGCCTGGACTTGATCCTCTGCCTTAAACAAGTCACATGGTCTCTGAGAGCCTCAGTTTTTCTCATCTGTGAAGTGGGCATGATTACCCTGCCTGTCTTACAGGGTTATCTGCAAGCAGACAAGATGATACTGGGAGTCTGGGGTTGAGACGTGCTTGGTAGCTGTTAGGTGGGTGGGTACAGTGGGTGGAGTGGAAGGAGGGCCTGAGGAAGCCAAGACTTCCTTCCAAGAGAGGCAGAGGGGGTGGGGGGCAACCCCAATTTTTTCTCTGCTGAGCTGGGTAACTCCTGGAGGCACATTACTCACCCTCCCTGAGTCTCGGTGTTCCCATCTGCGAAGTTATGGGTGCCCAGTGCTCTGTGGGCGGTCACTCAGCCGCCACTGGGCTGTCGCGCTGTTCCTCTGCTCCTGGAAGGAGTGACCCACTGAGACTGGGCCTCCCTCTCTGGCAAGTTAGGCCTACGGCTGCCACCTACCCTCTGACCTCACTCAGCTCCTGCCTAAATACCCCCCAGCTCCAAGTACTTCTCTGAAACAGCCTGGCTTCCTGGAGTTCCCCGTTTGCCACCGGCTGCTCTGTGCACGTGACCTCCAGCTTGAGATGTTGAAATCCTACTCCAGGCTGCCCGGAAACCCCCAGCCGTCTGGGGCCGTGCAGGGGTAGAGGCGGCGCGGGCTCCTTGGGCATTGCCACACTTTGCGGCAGCAAGTCGGGGGCATCGATTCACGTTCTATTTTCAGACATTTCTGTTTCCTCCGCAAGAAGCAGTGGGTGGCCGAGGGAATTCAGCCTTCCGGTGACTGTGAGATGATTCCAAGCACAATATCTTCATATGGATGATGATTTCAGAAACTACGTGAAATGTTGTGGTCTAATGGCGCCATGGTTCGTTACCAACGGAGAAACAATTTTAGAATCTACCCTCTTGGGGATCTGAGTGCTGATGTGGGAGTTTTCTCTCCACAGGTTTCTTTACCCTGTTTGTAGGGAGAGAGGCAGACAGGGAGGCGGGCATTTATGGTGGGCCCAGGAATCCCTATAGCTGCCAAGACAGATGCCCCATTTTACTGATGAAGAAGCTGAGGCACGTAGAAAGGAATTGATCAAGCCAAAACAGCACAGTTACACAGCAGCAGAGCTTGGACTGGAATCCAGGGCTTCCTGACCACAAACCCACTGGTTTTCAAGCCTGAGTCCGGGTCCTGTGAGCTGATGGATCGTGGGAACCTGAGCAAGTCACCTGACGCCTCGGACTCTACTATCTTTCTGCTTTGTGGGAGGGTTGGAGTAACTCAAAACTTCTTAAGCTTTTCCACAGAGAAGAGTCAATGAATTTCTTTGAGTTTTAAACATTTTTATGCTACAGCATATATCAGAACTTACTTGAGGAATTTTTAAATGGTTTTCTTCCCTACATATCCAAGTAGAATTGATGGTCTGAGAAGATGCCCCACTACCCCATGGCTCCGTGCTGAGGCCACCACCTGGATTGAGAAACCCAGGGCTTTACTGATTTCTGAGGAGTGGTTCAGCGACAGTGCCTGCAATTTCTGCGCAGTCCAAGGGCTTGGCCAGAGTTTGTGAGACCCAGCAGCGTGCCTATATGTCTCTGGGGACGCTGCTTCCTGCTCATCCTTCCTAGAGGCCAAGGCCTGGGGCAGGCCTTCTCCACATGGGGTGTCCCTCCCACTGGCAGCACAGGGCTGGCCAGAGCAGGATGGGAGAGGACCCTGCCCTCCCAGAGGTGGCCAGTGCTGAATTTGAGTTTCAGTGTTACCAGCTTTGGCCTTGGACAGATCACATGGCTGAGCTTCATGGTCCTCTATAGACATGGCATGGATCCATATCCTTCTTCAGGACTTCAGTGACACAGAACAGAACAGGTACAGGAAAGGCCCCAGCATAGGGCCTGGCAAGTAGGATGTGCCAGAACAGGTTAAGTGACACCTGTTATATTTTAGGGCCTCAGAGCCTCACAAATCTGTAAGCCATTTCCACATTAAAATCTCCCTTTCCAAATATATCTCCCTGCCCAATTTTGTCATGAGCCTGAGGTCCTCATCATCACAAAGGCCTTGGGTTGATGACCCTTATTAAAACACAGTTCTTACATAAAAATGCTAAACTGAGTTCCCCGGCCCACCTTCTATTTAATTAACCACGTGACCTTGATAAGTCATTTCTCTTCTCTGAGCCTTTATTCCTTCATCTATAAACCAAGGATGCTAAGGAGCAAATGAGTTACTGCAAATAAGACTGTTTTTCAGGTGTTTAGCAGCTGGTGGGACAACAGATGATTCAATGGGCCATGGTAGCCCAGGACACTAAACCCAATGACAGGGGTATGCTCAGCCCTTTGGGGAAGCAGATGCTTTGAACCTGCAGTCTTGGAGAGTCAGGGACCCTTCATGGCAGAGATAGAGGTCTCATCTCAGATATGAAGGTTGACCACAGCCAGCCACAAAAAAATGGGACTGCAAGGGTTGGAGGCACTGCGGGCAGTGGGAACAGCAAGAGTATCGGTCAAGCGCCTGCTTACACACACAGTATCGTAATCAGTCCCCCAGACAACCCTGCCGGTAGTACTATTCATCCCATTTTGCAGATGAGGAAACCAGGCTGAGATACGTTAAGCAGCTTTTCTGAGCCCACGTAGCTTGTAAGTGGCTCAGCTGGTCTTCAAACCCCGGCCAATTAGATCTAAAAGTCTGTGTTCATGAGTGGGCAGTCCCACTGGTGAGCTGGGAACGAGAGGAGCCATGTTTCTCAGCAGATAAAGGAAAGGGCGGAGAAGGTCTCGAACATTATTTGTGGCTGGTGCCTGGAGGTGGGGCAGGAGTAGTAGGTGCCAGGGTCTAAGAAGGGGTAGGTGGTGGCTGGAGCCTGAAGAGTCATCGCTGGAGTGAACATAGTGCCCTGGCCAACCGTGTCAGCTTCTCTGGGTAGAAAAAGAGCCAGAGCTCCTCCTGGTCCTTCAACACTTCCTTCAGGCCATGTCCCTCTGACAGGCCACCATCCTGCCCCGGTCATGATGGGGCCTCTGCTCTCCATCTGTTTCTTCCTTGGGACTCTGAGCCGCCCAAGGACACATATGTGATTGTCTCTGTGCCTTAACCCCCAGGCATCCAGTACAGAGTCTGGAAGGCAGTGAAAGTTTGCGGAGGGAAGCCAGAAATGCATGCCCTGGTTCCTTGGCCTGCATCTGCCCACAGTGAATGCTCACCCTGGATCTGGGGCATGGAAGGGTGGCATGTGGTGCAGCCCTCTCAGTTAACAGACAAGAGAGCCAGAACCCAGGACGGCTACTTTTCTCAAGACCCCTGCTTAGGTTACCTGGGGAGGCTGTTTTCTGTGGGAGAAGGAGTTGGGGGAGCAGTGGCCCTACCTTCCTTCTCCCGAAGCCAGGAAGCCTTGCCAGGGCCCCAGGACCCACCCTTCTTGGCCCCTCAACCCCTTCCACGGGGAGCTGAGCATCTGTAGCTTGTCAAAGGAGCTTGGTCTGTTTTGTTATGGACAGAGAATGCACCTGCCAAGGCTCTGCAGGAGGGAGAGATCTGAACACCACGGGGGATGCAACTGGAAACTGGATATTGGATTCTTGTTCATTTCCCCCAGAATGAATGCCATGGAGGCATGAAGCCCGGGCACTCCTTGCTTCTAAAAGTGGGGAGGGATCAGAACGTTGGAACTCTCGAGATTGCTTCCTAAGTGGGAGCGTGAAGGGCTGTTGTGATAACCATTGGCTCCCAGACACCCTGGGCGGGCACTGGCTGCAGATGCTGCCTCATTGAGCATGGAAAACGTGGCTTCAGAGGTGGTGTCTCCCCCGCACACCCATAAATCATTTTTTAATGGGTTGTCACTTTGATGGTGGGGCTAACTCTTGGGCCTGATTCAGTGTTCTTGCCTTTTTCTCTCCTCTTCCTTCTTCCCCCAGTGCCCCCACCCTCCTGCTTGCTTCCTTCTCTCTCCAGCCTCCACTTACTGGAAATGCAATCTTTCAGTGCATGAATGGCAGGGAGGGAGGGAGGCGCCAAGATCGAGAGGCGGCTTTGTCTGGCAGTGAATTTAGATAGCACGTGGGTGGCCAGGGAGCAGGCAGACATCCTCCATCCACCTGTCATGGAGTTTGCCTGCGCTGGCAGAGGAGGAGAGCAGGGTTTAATTCCCCAGCAATGCCTGAGTCCCAAATCTCCAGGCTGGAGACATATCTCCAGCATGCCAGCCATAGGGGAGAAAGGCAGAGTGGTAGGAAGTTGCTAATTTGGGGGAAGGGTGTGAACAGGGCCTGGATGGTTCTATTTTAGAGCAGTGAATGAGCTCTGGGTGACACAGACCTCTGTGACCTGAGCTCAGCCCTCATACTCCCACAAACTCCCACACTGTTGTGGCTCATTTTCCCCATAGTCAAGGGGGACTCACCCCCTCCTCCTAGAATTGTCAAATGGATTCAATCAGATGTGAGAAGTGCATCCTCATCCCCGTCACCTTCATCGTCATCATCTTCTTCACCATCGTCACCATCAGAGCAAGTGTTAATATGCATGCTGTGTGCTAGACATGGTTCTGCGTGCCCTTACGTAGGAAGAAATCTCCCAAACAGCAGGCACTCAATAGAAATTATTTGCAACTGACTCCAATTTCTGCTTTGTTGATAATTTTTTGGGCAAGATGATTCCACCTCTCTGAGCCTCAGGTTTCTTATCTGTGAAATGGAGATGATAATTATAGTGCCTTCTGCAAAGGGTTGTTGAAGACAAATGTGTTGAAGCACGTAAATTACTTGAAAAAAGTCATGGTACTGGCAAACGATTTGCTGTTGCCAGAGCATGTTGGTGGGACACTATCTTGGCACTGAAGAAGGGATGTGTTTGGTGTCGCAAACATTGTACCCCACAGACAACACCCTGAACACCCTATAAGCACCCTCTTAACACTGCAAAAACCCAATTCCTCATTTCATCATTTTCACTGCTGCAGACCACAGCCCTGAACCTGCCTTTCCTCTTTAGATCGCGTCTTACCCAGTGGCATCAAGCAGCCACCCATGTTGGTGGATATTTTCCTCTATTCTGCCCCCATCCTCAACTGCCTTCCTGCCCCGGGGCTGGCTGCTGTGGGTCCTGCTCCTGAGTCTCTGGCTGGACTTCCTACTGCCCAGCCCACCTGCCCAGCCCTCCACTCCTTTACAGAGCTGCAGCCACCTCCTCTCTGGTCTCTTGGCTTCTGCCCCCTCCTTCCCAGACTGCCCTCCGCCATGGCAGCCCGAAGGGCCTTCCTAAATCACCCAGTGGCACATCGCTCCTTGGCTGAACACCTTTCAGCAGCAAGAATGAATCAGTCAGTGAAATGCTTAGTGGCCATTGACTATGTTCAACACCAGCCTGGACATGGGAGGGGATGGCTGGAAACATTTGCCTAGTTAGTCCAGTCACTGAATGCATGTCTATCTCTCGCCTTCCCTGGGCCAAACGCTGGGCTATGTGCATGCCAGCTGGTTCTTTAATTCACCTGTGCAGGAGGTGTCCGCTCCATTTTTCAGATGAAAAGAGAGGTTTACTGGCTGGCCAAGGCCACACAGCTAGAATAGGTGGCAGCGACTCAATTCAGATGCAGGGGGCTCTGAAGCCAAAGGCACCATCCACTCAGTGCAGCAGAGACAGCTGCAATGCACGTGAGCCTCAGAGAGCCCACCCCAGGCCTGGTGGGTGCAGCCTCTGCTCACTGACTGGAGAGGCCAGGAGGGGTGAGGTGGGAACTGCAGCAGATTTGGGGTCATGGAGAATAGAGTGAGGAGGGGGTGAGGGCTGAGTTGCTCCTTGCACGGCAGCCAGGCAGGAAGGGGAATGGACCAGGGAGTGGGGACTGTGAGCTTGTGCTGGGGAGAGGGTGGGGAGTGTGAGTTCTGTGCAGGGGCTGGAGGTTGAGAGGAGTGGGACACCTGGAGGAGCTGGGGCCCTGAGAGCTGAGGAACAGCCTGGGAGAAGTATTTGGCTGGAGGCTGGCCTGAGATGCTGACAGTGCTTCTGAGAAGGTGGCAGGGGGACAAAGAGAGTGAGGAGCCAGGGAGGCCTGTCTCAGAGCCTTCCCCACATCCCTTTCCTCTTTCCAGAGTCCCTTGGTTGCCGCTTCCCTGCCTGGCACTTTCTTTTGCAGAACCAATTCCCCTAAGTCACTCAGCCACAGTGGACCCTCAGAGCACAGGCTTGTCTCCCAGGGCAAGACCCCAAGAGCCAGATCATGTTTGGTGAGCGATGGAATAGGAGATGGGAGCTCTGGCTTCCAGTTCTAACTCCACCACCAACTCTCAGGTGAACTTTGAGGGTCTCGGCTCCTGGCTGGGCCTCAGTTTCCTCTTGGATATAGGGAGAGGCTGGATGGCCACTAAGGACCCTTCCCACAAGCCCTATGGCCTGTGATGTGACTAGGGGAGGGTTCAAGGTAAGGCCTTGGGTGAAATCGACATCCTCCACTGTCAAGCTCTCTGCTTTTCACAGTAATTACCACTTAGTACCTGGGAGTTGGACATTGGCTGTCAGCACTTGGGTTTCAGAATCCAAGGACATCCCATCCCTTGGCTCTGCCCCTGCTTGTGTTCTCATCTTCCCCACCCCCTCCACCCTGTCACTATGTCTCAGCACAGCCCCATATGGAGTGTTGCCCAGTGCAGCCGGGAAGATGCCAGCAGTCCCTGGGGGCAATGACAGAAAAGACCTGGATTATCAGGGACCAGCATGAAAATTCATGGCCAGAACATTTCCTCCATGTGATTTCCCAGTGTGCTCTGAAGTGCTTTGTGTTTGCAGGATGGAGTCCTCCGTCTGCCAGTTTATTTATTCCATGCACCTGTATTGAGTACCTGCTGTGTACTAGGCCCAGGGCTGGGTCCTAGGGACATGGGTGAACCAGACCCTGGGGACTAGGCAGGCTGGGGATGCTCCTGCCTCCCATGGGGACTGAAACCTGGTGTCCTCTGCCCTGCTACCTACCCCCAGTCCCATCTGATCCCTGCAGGGCCCTCTGGAGAAGAGAGTCTCTGGAGACTGTAGCTCAAAGTGCTTGGGGTTCTGTTGGGGGAAGGCAGGCCTTGTCCTTGGGGATAGAGCGTCATGGTCCAGGCGCTGTATGATGGGGAGTTGGCAGAGCTGTGTAAGGGAGTTGGTCAGCCCAGGCACAGAGCCCAGCAAGAGCATCCTGGGAGAGACATGAGGCTCCAGCTGGGGTGAGGGTGGCTTGGGTACAAAGCCATGTAGTCCTCAACTCTGGCAGGGCCTTTGTCACCCCCCACCCGAAGGCTACTTTCCCCTGCCTTTCTATGCTCCTATAGTACCAGCCGCAGTGGCCTTTCCTTGGCCACCTTCCCTAGCACCTGTGTGCCCTTCCCTCAGTCACCTGCAGGGGGGCCTCATCTCCTTGGGCCTTGTTAAGACTGCCCTCTGCTAGTTTTCTGTTCCATGGTTTCCTCAGTTCAAATCCCGGCTCCATCATTTCCCAGCGTTTTGTCCCTGGGTGAGTTGCTTAATCTCCGTTTCCATATCCACAAAATTGAGATGATAATAGTAGCTGTCTCAGGGAGGCTAGGGATACAGCAGTCAAGATGAGAGCTACTGGAGAACACGCCTCTGCTGATGCTCCCCGTCCAGCCCAAGCTGCACCATGGCTCATGTGGTCCTCTCTCTCAGAACTCCTTCCTCGTCTTCCCCACATAGTCTAGCCCATCCAAAGCTCTCCTACTGCTCCCTCTGGTCTGCACCTGTCATTCCCCACCACATGCCACAGCCTTCCTAGAGGACCATGTCCTCATCTTTTGTTTCCTCTCCATCCCGCATAGGCCCCAGAGGGCCTGGTTCGATGCCAGACCCTTCCATAGAGAAACACTCTTGGTCAGGGGAATCATTCACTTGTCTAACCAGTATTTATTGCACATGGTTTTGTTATCTATTGCATGTGATAAATTACCCCATACTTTGCTTCTTAAAGCATTAGACATTTCTTTAGGTCAAGAATTCAGAAGCAGCTTAGCTGAGCAGTTCTTGCTCAAGGTCTGTCATGAGGTTGCAGTCAAGGAGCTGGCCAGGGCTGCAGTCATCTGAAGGCCTGACTGGGGCTGGAAGACCCCCTTTCCAGATGGCTTCTTCACAGGCTTGGCATGTCAAAGCTGACTGTTGGCAGGGGACCTCCATTCTTCCCCATGTGGGCATCTCCATAGGCTGTTTGACATGGCAGATGGCTTCCCCCAGCAATCGGGGTCCAAGAGAGAGCAAGGTAGAAGCCACAGTCTCTTTATGACCTAGCCATGGAAGTCATGCCTGTCATTCCCACGACATCCTGTTAGTTACATAGGTCAGTTCCATTCAGTGTGAATACTCAGAGATGAGAACCATTTGGAGGCATCTTGAAGCCTGACTACCCTCAGCACCTACTGTGTATGGGTTGTTTTTTCTGGACTGCTCATCCTGAGTGTTGAGCATAGAGATGCAAAGTTCACAGGTTCACAGGGGCTTACTGGGGCCCTGGGGTGGATTCAGGGGGTCTGCCACTGGGGTAGGCTGTGAAGACTGGCCAGGTTGATGGCTCCAGAGCTGCCTGAGGACAAGGAGAATCCTCAGTATTAGAACCCAGCACCTCTGTCTCTCAAATCAGCCCCTTTATCCAACTTACCCATGCCCCCAACACTCAGTGGCATTTGCGTTCTTGACAGCTGTACACAGTACACCTGTTTCCCAGCAGTCACACTTGTTCAAAGAATGGGCATGTGTCACTCTAGGAGGTAGTAAGTTCCTTGTCCCTAGAGGCACTTGCTGCAGAGCCACTGGTCAGAGACGCCACAGAGGAGAGATTTTAACAGGTTTCACTCAACCTTGGGTTTCTGACTTCCCATTTTCTTTGTGATCTGGCTGTGGGAGTTGTGTCCTTGCTCCCCTTCACAAACAAACTCACCCCCTGCAGGAAGCCTCAGCTAGCCCCATTAGATCCCCTGAATAGGGCCCTGGCCTATGGAAGCTGTCCTGTTGCCCCACCCCCCAGCCTCCCACCTGTGGGGTCTAAGTGCCCAGAATCCTGGCTTCCTGCCCATGCTGCCCACATCCCACTGGGAGCCTTCACCAGATAATCAGGACCATTAGAGGCCTCCTAATGCCACCTGACCTTGGGCCTGTGATGGCCCCCGCGCCAGCTGCCCATGCATTATTAACGTGCAAAGAGCATGAGAGAACTGCTTAGATGGATTGCACCCTGGCGCCCCGGTGCATTAGTTGCTGCATTTGTAGCATGCCCCTGGTGGCCCATGATATCCCCCTCCAGGGTCTCCCCCAGCATTGCCAGGCCTGGCTCTGCCCCAGGACTGAGTGCTGATGGGGAGCTGGCTCTTCAGGCACTGGGCGTCTGGAGCAGGGTGGGGCTAGGAGCACTGGTGCCACGGATGTAGGTTTGTGCAGGCCTGGCACTTCCAGGTCAAGGAGGGCAGCAAACTGAAGGATCAGCTCATCTACCCCTCACTCCCTCAGCTCTACAGGGGAGGACACCAAGGCTTGAGGGGAGAAGTGACCTGTTCAAGGCCACAGGTGAGGGGCAGAGGCCGAGGTTCCTGGTTCTTCCTTCATACTGAGTCTTCCTTGAGCTGAATCATGTCAGCCCCTAGAGCCTGGGGTGAGGCATCTCAAATGGACAAAGAGGAATCCTTTGCAGGAGGAGCCTGCCTAGTCTCTTGAGGGCCCCTGTGAGAAAGGAGGCGAATTCCCACAGGAAGATGAAAGCCCATTGCTCTGCAGTCACATTTCTTAAGGTTAAACACGCTCAACCCCGACTGACCGGAGGACTTTGGCCAACTCACTTTCCCTCTCTTGGCCTTCGTGTCTTCATCTGGAAAACAGGCACAGTATTCCCTGCCCTGCCTTTCTGCCTCCCTTCCTGTCTCCCTCCATGGGCTGGTGTGAGGATCCAGAGTGGTAGTGGAGGAGAGGGAACTGGAAACTCACATGACACTTCATGTCGAGAGCAAGAACACACCTCTTCCCGGCTCCAGCACCTCGCACCTTTCAACACAGAATCAAAGACTGGGCTGGGTTACCTAGAGTTAACTGGAGGTAACTAGAGGAACAGCGACACATGGCTGAAAGGACTGTCACCTTCAGGAGGCCCTGGTCCCAAGCCTAGGCCTGCTACTTACAAGCTGGTGGCCTCAGTCAGGGCCCTTCTCCCTCTCTTCTCTTCACTTTCTCCTGTAAAATGAGTAGGGAGTTGGAAAGGAGGAGATTAGAATTCCTCTAAGAATATTCCAGCTTTAAAGTCAACGGGGGCCCATTCAGAATAAAAGGTCAGTGACAGATATCAGGTCCTTTGCCAACAGCAAGTTTGGGAACCCTGGGAAACCCATGGTCCCTGGACATAGAGTTGAGGGAGTGAGGCAGTGATGATGAGCTTTGCCAACCTGAGAGCCAGTGCCTGCTCAGTTTCTTGCCAGTTTTGCAGATGAGCAGTTGATGTACAAAGAGTTGGAGTGAGTTGCCTCAAGTCACAGAGCCAGGGTGAGGGATAGCATGGGCCCAGGTCTGCCCTGTTCTTCACAACATAATGTTGGAAGTAGAGGGAAAGGCAGGGAAAGGGGCTGCCGGTTACTGATCACCCCTGTGCGCTGGGCTCTCTGCTTCCCCCAGGATCTCGTTTTATTCCCACAGCCACCTTGGGAGGTGGAATCCCTGAATGGAACCCCTGAGGGTGGCGGAGACAGTAGTCTGATTTCTGGTTGTTCCTGGATGGCTGTGTGTTGGGGGAAGCACGTGGCCAAGGCAGCCTGGGTAACCCCTAGTCCATGTGGGAGATGGTGACTGAGAGCGAGATTGCAGCCACGTGGAGATTGTGGGCAGCAGTGCGGCTGGGACAGCAGCTGCTCTCCCTATGCAAATGAGGCCCTCAGCAAACCACCATCCAGCACTGAGCAAACACCCAGCAGAGAAACCCCCTCCTAAACCTCTATGGGACCCTAGCCTGTGCCTTCTGACACCTTCACCACAGCAGCTGCCTGTACTCTAAGCCCACTCCCAGGCCACAGCAGTTCACAAGAACCATGTCCACCCCTTGGGGGAATTCCCGCGTCTGTCTGGAGACAAACTGCAGCCTAGGCAAGTCTGGCTGTAGAAGCTGACCCTAGAAGCCAGCCCTGCATTAAGAGCTGACTGTAGCATCCCCAGTGGCATGCCCGTATCACTTCCAGGGCCAGTCTGAGAACTGTCAGTGGGGCTGTAGATTGAGAATGAGTCTGGCCTCATCCACCCTCTGCAGTTCCCAAGCACATTGCCTTTGGCCCCGCCTCTGCACTTTTGCTCATGTCGTCCCCTTGGGATTACATTTCACGCCCCCTTACTCCCCCTGCTCTGTCGCCTTGGCAGAACCAGCCCCGCATCCCCTGCCCAGCACTAAGTGCCCCTGGCCTGGGTGCTGTCTGTCATTACAGCCTGCTCATGTCCTTGGACTCCAGCTCCCCTCTAGGCTGGGCACTCCCTGGGCTGGGGCTGAGGAATTTGTGCCTGGCTCTAGATTGAGTGCGGTCTCATTTATTCCTTGCAGCCTAGAAGACAGATATGCTTATTGTTCTAGCTTTATGGGTGAAGAAAGATACTCAGAGAGGTCAAGTCACTTGCTCAAGGTTGCACAGCTACCAAGTGGGAGAGCTGGGATAAGGAACTGGAGTTGCATGCAGAGTCTATAATTGGGAATAGACTGGCCCTTATTCAGCCCTTAGTTCCCAGTCCTGACAAAGCCTAGGGTGATTAAGGACCAGCAAGCGTTGATGCATTCTTGTTCAAGCAATAAGATGGTGGATGCTCCCCCTGTCTGTTCCCCAGGAATCCTGAAGGTGCACCCTGCCTCTGTGTGCACAGCCCACCTACCCCAACATGCACCCGTCAGGCCCTGGATGAGGGCATTGGCTCAGGAGATCCTTCCAGCAGTGTGGTGGGCTCAGGATGGTTATACCCATTTTATAGATAGGAAACTGAGTACTAGAGAGGTCTAATAAATGTCCCAGAATGACCCAGCAGTAAGTAGCTGACTATGACTCCAACCCAGGGCTTGGGGCTCTGTGTCTGGTGCTCCTTCCTAGGCTGGCGGGATGAGGCCATGCTTGCCGAAGTCACCCGGGCTGCCACTGGCCCAAAGTGACGGAGCAGTTGGTCAGCTGGTCCTCCACCCCGAGGCCTCTGAGAAGAGAGGAAACACCAGTCTGCGGGGGATTCCTCCAGCGGCACTGCGCCCCTTGGCCACTTCCTCTGGACACTCTCGTTTTCTTTGTCACTTGTTTTAGTTTCTGCTTTTCTTCTCTCGTTCCTTTTTCTCAAGGCCACTTTCATTTCCGTCTGGCAGTGTCCCCCCAGCCCACTCCTACTCCTCTCTGCTCGGCCCCCACTGCCTGCTGCCACCTTGGGATCCCCAGAGGCCTTGCCTGCCTGGGCCACGTTTCCCAGCTGGTAGGGGTCAGGCACAGGAAGGCGCTGCCTCCCGGCTTCATCCCTTGTGGTGGGGAAGCCGAGGTGGCTGTCTGATAACCCTAGGAGCCCAAGCAGCTCCAGGCTCCCTGCTTAGCGTCTCTGGGCCCCAGGCTCTTTCTCATCTATGAGATGGGAGGAAGTCCATCCTCAGAGGGTGTGAGGAGAGAAGGAGGTGACACACGTGAAGCTCCAGTAACTAGCACATAGAAAAACCCAGTGAACACCAGCTCTGCATCTCTGGACCTGCCTGTGAGTTCAGTCTCCTGTGCCTGCAGTCTTCTGCCCCAACACTGGGGGCCCACACCTGGCCAAAGGCAGACCTCGCCATCTGTGCCTCCCGTGCTGAGACACCAAAGCCTGTAGAAAGGTGGTTCTGAGAAAGGAAGAGAGGATTATCACTTACGCCCTCTGGAGTCCATATGTACAGCCCTCTACCACAGCAAGAGCCCCTGCCCCCATGCCCAGCACAGAGGCATCATTTTCCCTGTAGACTGCCAGCCACCAGGCACTCAACACTCAGGGTAGGGAGCCCTCCATTGTTAGACAGCTCTGCTTTTTTTTAAGAAAGTTCTTCTCTCTAGTCAGCTGAGACCTGTCAGCCTCCACATCTGTCCTCTATCTTTGACCTTCCCCAAAAGAACTGATCTCCTCTCTCCTATTGTTCTAGATGTCTCAGTATTGCACTTGGGCCTCTCCAGACTTGCCCCAAATCCTTCTGCTCCAGTGTCCCAGTATCCCAGAGTAGTTAAGATTTTGGACTCCAGAGCATAACTCCCCCAGTTCAAATCATGGTGAGGCCGCTTGCTATCTATGTGACACTGGGAGTTTCCTAACCCCTCCACGCTCAAAAGGAGGTAACTGTGGGACTTAACATGAGTGGGTGTGTAAACATCACCCACTGCCATGGCTGTTTATGATCAAACATCTACAAAATCTGTAACAGCTACTCAAAGGGCCTCACTTCCAGCCCCCTTCATGCCTGCTTGCCTGCTGGTTCTATTTGGTAGTTTCCCTGTTACAACTTAGAGACGGTGCCTTGACTCTTGGAGGCAGCCAGACATTGAGGAAGGAGCCCTGGTTTTGGAAGTAGACCTGTGTTCAAATCTCAGGTCCATCCCGGGTTTGATTTACCTGGGAGACACCATGGGCCCATGTGGCTTCTCGAGGGCTCATGAAAATGCTTGAGACGTGAAAAGAAAAACGTCTGGTTTTAAAATATGAAAACTGCTCATCAAAATTAATATTTAGTTAATATACTCAAGCATAATGAATTGTACGATTTAGTTTTTATAGAAACAGCCCTCCCTTTGGGGGTTAGCATGCCTCGCCTTGCCAAGGTTCCTGATTACAGACAATGACTGCTGAGAAGTCAGAGCAGATCATTCATACTACAGGTTACTCACTGCAAATCATTTAAAAAAAAATTATCTTTTAAATGTATAGTTGTTTTCCAGCAAAATATTACATTCAGCAAGGGATAAATTTGATAGAATGTCGGGGAGGCTTCCAAAAGTAATGCTGCTTGGGTCTTAAAATGACCCTGGGACTGGTCAACTCATCTCTCTGAGCCACTGTGTCCTTATCTGCAAAATGGGGGCAATACACCTGTTTTCCAGCATCATTGAGCCTATCCTGGAGATCTGATAGTGCCTGCCTGTCTTTTGGGGGTCACTGGAGGAAGGGACAGAGGACTGTTGGCCCTTGCTTCTTATGGAGTTTCCATACAGATGCTGGACACTGAACCTGTTTGCTTTATCAGTCCTATGTGTCTGGGCCTTTCATCCCAGCTTCTGCCCATCCATCTTGGAGCGAGCAGTTACCATCAGCACAGACAATAGTTTGGGCTTTGGGAGGTGAGAAGTCCTGGGAATTCTTGGTTATCCCGTTGCTGTTGCATTAGGTAGGTCCGCACATGCCCTTGAAGATTGAACATCCCTCCTGGGCTCTAATGTAATTCAGGAAAAAGAGTTGTCTGTTCTCTTGCCTCTCGACAGCTATTCCTTGTAAGGAACCATCATTCCCTTGTCCCTGTGACTGGAAGAGGCTTGTGGCAGGAGTGAGGAGACATCGGCTGATAAGTGGCAACCAGTTAGGGGCCCAGCTGCGTGTCTGCATGTCCTGAAGCGTTCTTGTTTCAGGGATGCCATTCACAGCCTGAGAGGTGCCTCTTATGTGCCCATCCTGCTTAGGGTCAGCTGTTTCATTCAAAGATGGTAAAAAGTGTTGAGTCTTGGGTTTCAATTCTGCCTTTCTCATTCACTTGCTGTATGACTCTGGGCAGGTCACTTGACCACTTTGAACCTCAGTTTCCTCCTCTGCCAACTAGGAAAACAAACAGCTGGTCTCTCTTCCCTGAGTTGGTGTGGGATTGTGGGTGAGAAAGGCTAAGTAGACCATTGTGAAACTTCAGGTGGGAAATGCCAGTGCTATTCTTTGTCTTGGTGTGAGAGCACAACCGGAGTCATTCACAGGCTTCTGCTGAGCCCCAGCCGGACTCTCACCTCAGCCTTGTCCGGGCCTAGGGGCCACCCTGGCAAAGGAACAGAACCGTCTCACCTGGGCTGGAGTTCATGGCCTCAGGCGAGATTTGGCAGGTGCCCTTAGTGCAGACCAGATGTTCGACCTGTGTGTAATGGCTGGGGAGGGGCTCACACCTCCCAGTTTTTTCCATGGTGTCAGCATCATAATCCATCACGTCTCACTGACCTGGAGCTGCTCCTGTCCATTACCTGTGCATCAGCTCAGAGTTGGAAGCCTCCAGTCTCCATCGTATGTCCCAAAGAGCCAGAAAGGGTAGGTGTGGCCAGATGTGCAGGAACCTCCTGCATATGTGATCCAAGCCAAGTCTTTGTTCTCTGATCCTTGGTTTTCTCATCTGGAGAATGGTCTCCTGTGGTGGACGTTTCTGTTCACCTTACTTGGCAGCAGTAGTAGGTCAGGAAGGAAACCCCATCTGATTGTTTATTCAGCCCTAGGCATTCCATATGAAGGCCAGCCCCTTTCTCCCTAAGGGGACCAACCAGTTTTGCCAACTGTTCTCAGAAGAGGATCCCAGGGACAGTATTCTGGTGAGGGGTGGGAGCATACAGAAGACTTATCTTGAAGCTGCATTTGTAGAATAAGCACACTTTTAACCTAGAGTTTATGTTTGCTCATTTGGAGTGGCTTTGAAAGGTGACAGTGGATAGTGGTGGAAGGGGATGTCAGAGTCCACCCCAAGACACTACTTCAAGCTACTGCTGCAAACCTGGGGAAAAAGATTCATGCTCGAGCTGCCCCTCACCCCTCATGATATTGTTATCCCAAGAGAAACTAACACCTGTATTATCCTCTGAGTTTACAGGCAGATTATGGCGTTTGAAGGAAGTTGGGAAAGCTTACTTCCTCTCCATCTCTAAAGCCGAGCTGCTAGTACCTCCAGGCAGGATTAAGCTACTCTGGTGGTCATTCATTCCTTACCATGATCTGGTTAATCAGATTGCTTTCCAGCCTTGACCAGGAGAAACCTATCAAAGTGTTAACCCTAATCCTAACCCTGACCCTGGGCTCTGAGGGCAGTGCTGAGATGTTCCACTGCTACACTAAACTGATATCTAGCTCTTCCCAATTTGCAGTAAAGGACAAAGTTATTACTTATCATTATCTCATTGTTCTGGTTTTCTCCCATTGGCTTTTCATAAGCTCTAGGCACTTACTACTGCTTGACTGCTGATGAGTGCTCATAGGCAATAAAATGAAATGTACAAGTAGCAAACAAATATTAATGAGGAATATCAAAACCAGCCAATTCTGCGGAGTTTTGCAGCATATTTTTTATGGTGGCTGTGTGTGTGTGTGTGTGTGTGTGTGTGTGTGGTAGCTCTGTGTGTGTGTGTGTGTGTGTGTGTGTGTGTATGATTTTATGGTATGGGTGCATTTTCTGCTAGTGAAAATTGTTCCCAGTTCTTGTGATGGAGCCAGAAGTTTAGTATTTCATGGAGTTCCTCCAAGAATTCCATGACTTTCCGTTACAACAATGGGATAAGGATGGGGATGGTGGCAGGAAAGAGAGGGGCCCCATGGAAGGGATGAGATGACCCAAACTCAGGGCTCATTCCTGAGCCTCCAACCCCCAAGGAAAATCAAGTGACTCAAGATCTGGCAGATGTGTCCCTTCCTCTCACTCCTGCTGCTAACAGCCTTGTCTTACCTGGATTTCTGTAGCTGCTTCTATCTGCCACCACCATGCCCCCTCTAATTTGTTCCCCATAGTGCACCAGGGGGATCTTTCTAGAACACAAACGTGGTCACATCATTCCCCAAATAAAATCCTTTAATAGCTCCCCGTGGCCTCTGGGGTTAAATGCTAAATTCCTTTAGAGCAACTTGCAAGGACCCTCAGGATCTCCTACCTGGTCTTACCTCTCTCCCTCAAAGCTCTGGCCTTAACCTCTCGCTTCCTAGCTCACACACACACATGCATCTCTCTCTCTGTCTTTCTCTTTCTTCCTGTTTCTCTCACACATACACATATGCACGTGCATGCACACTCAATATTCAAGACTCAGTTTAGATGCCATTTCCCAGAAGTCTTCCTTGATTACTTCCTCCACACCTGTGGAAGCCTGTGGATTTGATGTGCTCCTATGCTCCCTGGACTCATGTCAGAATGCATCTCACCAACAATTGTCTTTTTGCTAGTCTGTCTCCTTGACTAGACTGTGAGTGCCCACAGAATAGAGACTGTCCTGCTGCATTGCACCTGCCACATACAATGGATACTCAATAAATACCTGCTAAAAGTGGAGGGAGGAAAGGCAGGCAGAATGAAGGGAGGGAGGGAAGGAGGGAGGGAGGGAGGAAGGGAGGGAGAGAGGGAGGAAGGGAGGGAAGGGAAGGGAAGGGGAGGGGAGAGGGAGGGGAGGGGGAAGGGGAGGAAGAAAGGAAGGAGGAAGGAAGGAAGGAAGGAGGAAGGAAGGAAGGAAGGAAGGCAGGCAGGCAGGCAGGCAGGCAGGCAGGCAGGCAGGCCAAATTTATTTTGCTGATCTCCAGGTCCAGTCAGGGCTAGCCCTGATATATGTGGAAAACTCGTATCAATGCAACAAATATTTCACAAGCACCAGCTACATCCCAGGCCTGTGCTGGGAGCTAGAGATGTCAGAGAGGTGAAGGCAGGTGGAACAAGGACTGCACTGGAGGGAGGTAAGACAAGTCTGCAGCAGAGACAAAGCTGATTGTGGTCCACATTGCGAAGGAGATATACACCAAGAGTTCCAGGAGCTTGCAGGAGGGAGGAAGAGGACCCTACTACGGTCAGGTGAGGAGGTAGAGATCCCAGGAGCAGGGGTAGGGGCAGCCTGCTTGGCCAGAGGCCCTCTCAGTTCCTCCCATGGCATGTTTATGGCTGGCTTCATTAGTCTTCAGAGATGATGGAGAGCTTCATCATTGAGAGTCTGTGCAGGCATCACTCCTCTAGGAAAATGTCCATGCCCCTCCCTCTGATGGAGTGGATCCCTCTGTGCTACCCAGGGCACACCTCTGTTAGGGAAGGCAGCTCTGTGCACTGATGGGCAGCACCGTGTGGGGTTAGGAGCACAGATTCTGGAGCTGTCTGCCTGGGCTCCCATCCCAGCTCTGTTCCTGTGAGCAGCAGAGCAATTGTGAGTCCATGACTCAACCCCTCTATGCCCCAGTTTCCTCCTCTGTACAGTACAGATGACAATGATGCTTCCTTCATAGTATTAATATCATTGCAAGTGTTAAGTGAGTTAATACAGGTAAAAACTCAGAACTGTGCCTGATGCAGGATCCGGGTTATATAAATATTTGCTGTTAGCACTATTGATTAACCTATGCACCTACCTACATCTCTTGTTCTAGCTTAGGAGCTTTTTAAAAATTGCAGTAAGGGTCGGGCATGGTGGCTCACATCTGTAATCCCAGCCCTTTGGGAGGCTGAGGTGAGCGGATCACCTGAGGTCAGGAGTTCGAGACCAGCCTGACCAATATGATGAAACCCCGTCTCTACTAAAAATACAAAAATTAGTCGAGTGTGGTGGCATGCGCCTGTAATCCCACCTACTAGGGGGTTGAGACAGGAGAATCGCTTGAACCCAGGAGGTGGAGGTTGCAGGGAGCCGAGATTGCGCCATTGCACTCCAGCCTGGGCGACGAGAGTGAAACTGAAACTTTGTCTCAAAAAAAAAAAAAAAAAAAAATTGCAGTAAGAATGTTTCACATGAGTTCTACCTTTCAACCAATGTTTAAGATCTACTTAAACATCAAAAGTATCATTCATTATAGAAAAATGTTGCACAGCAGGTCTCTAGAACTTAGTCAACTTGCTTAACTGAACATTTATACTCCTTGAGCAGCAACTTCCCATTTTCCCCTTCCCCCAGCTCCTGGCACCCACTATTCTACTGCCTCCTTCTGTGAGTTTGACTATTTTAGACACCACGTCTAAGTGGAATTATGCAGTATCTGTCCTTCTGTGCCTATTTCACTTAGCATAATGTCCTCCAGGTTCATCCATGCGTCACATATTGCAGGATTTCCTTCTTTTTTAAGGCTGAATAATATTCAACTGTATGTATGCACCACATTTTCTTTATCCATTCATCTGGATGGACATTTGGGTTTTTTCCACATCTTGACTATTGTGGGTAATGCTGTAATGAACATAAGAGTGCAAATATCTCTTCGAGATCTTGTTTTCAATCCTTTTGGATGAATACCCAGCAGTGGGATTGCTAGATCATATGGTAGTTCTATTTTTAATTTGTTGAGGAACTTCCATACTGTTCCCCATAGTGGCTGCACCATTTTACATTCCTACCAGCAGTGCACAAGGGTTCTAATTTCTTCTCTTAGGAGCCTCTTGACATCAGAGCCTGACTCTGGTCTCACCTGTAGCTCCTTCAACTCCTCACATAGGAATCACACATAATAGGCTTTGAAAATGTAGAATAATAATGCAGGATATTCAGTGCTGGAACTGGGTGAGTCAGAGCTGGATGAACATGTTTCTTTCTAGATGGACCCAAGGCTATTCCCAATGTGTCCAAATGGAATAAATCTGTGAATGAACCATTCTATTTGTTGAATGTCCCAAATGGGGAAATTATAGTATCTCCCTTCTTTAGCCCCTTCAAGCGTTGCAGTCTGGGGCCTGGGAGCAGCCCTGGAGGCCCACTCAGAGGTGGTGTCCTAAGCTCATCAGGTTTAGCATGCTGATTATGGAATTTCCTGCTGCTCTGATGACTTTTTGGCATCTGAGATGTAGATGGAGGGTTGGGAGGATGTTTGAGGGGAGACGTAGGAAGGCAAGTAGCTTGTAGGGCCACTCAGCTGAAACCAGAACTGGGCCTCTGGAGCTCAGTGTGTGGCTGGACCGCAGCCCCACTCCGCAGTTGGAGTCCTTGTGTACCTGGGAATAAATCGCTTCCATCTTAGCTTCTGTTCTTGGCCTGTGCAACTTAGGGCAAGAGACAGCCTGGCCTGATGGAAAGGACATGGGAGCCAGGAAGCGTCTGGGCTTCCTATCCTGGCTGTGCCAGTTTACCAGATATAGGACTCAGGCAAGACACTGAACTTCTCCAAGGCTTGGTGGTTCCCTGTGTTGGTGCTAACATGAGTCGGGAGTCCCACTGGGGCTGCTGTGAGGTTGAGGTGACCCTGAGGAAGGGCTCTGTGTGTCTCCTTCTGGAGCCTGGTCACCATGTCGTCTCTCTCTATTATTGTGAACTTGCCCCAGAAAGACGGACACCTCAAGAACCCCAAGGCTTTCCAATGAGCCTAAGACTTCATGGTGGGGACAGGGATGTCCCTGAGTGACGTGGAGCAGCCAACAGCTGCCTACTAGTTAGGAACATCTGCTCTTGGGCAGTCTCCCTCTCCATGTCAGTGACAAATCCATTTAGGAGATGGAGAAATTGAGCCAAGGGAAGGAAAACTCACTAGGGCTCACTAGGGCTGCCTAAAATTGTTTTAGATAGATGAGTTGTTCATATGAATGAAGGAATGACCATTGGTTCAAGGTAAAGGCGAGAACTGAAGGCAAAACAGTTCTTGCTCCACCTCCCAGTCTGTTTCACTTCCATCTAACCTGTAAGAGGAGCTTCACTGTCTCCTACACCCTAACAGTTTGAGCCTCTGTGCCTTTGTACTTGATTTTGTTTGACTTTGTGCTTGAATGCTTTTTTCATATAAAGCAATAAAGTCTATGGCCAAATCCTCCCCATCCTTCAAAGCTCCTCTCTCTCCTCCTCCAGGAAGTCTTCCAGGGTACCTGGTTGTCCTTTGTGCAGCTCTTGTCTTTAGCTGCAGCAGCACACTCTGAGCCCTCAATTCAAGCTGTCTGGCCTTTATCTCTCACCATAGTAAGAATATGCTTCTTTTTACTCCCACTTGGCCAGGGGCTGTTGCCCTTCCAACCTTCTGGTGGGTCCTAGTCCATCAAGCCTAGTTTCGGTCCAGCAAAGAGGAAGGGTTAAAACATGTACCTTGACCCCCAGCTAAAATCCACTAGCGCCTTCGTTCTAATGCCTTTGGTCTCAGCTTTCACCACTTTGGGCTGGGTCAAGGTCTTATGGCTATAATTACAGCACATGCATGTGTGTGTGTGTATGTGCACTTGTGTGTGTGTGTGTGTGTGTGAAAGAGAGAAAGAAAGAGAGAGACAGAGACAGAGGAAGGAATGGGAAGACGGGAGAGATGGAGAGAGGAGGGGAATGGACTCATGCCAGGCCACACACACCGTGTTTGTCTCTGGAGGTGAGAGTGAAACAACCCTTATTCCCATCAGCTGACACGCCTGGGCAGACCTTCTGTGGGATGCTAAGCCCAGTGGCTGGGGCAGGTCCACTGTTCCCATTCCAGCAGGGTTCAGTCTCTGTCATCTAACACTTCATACCAGTGTTATTGAAGTCTCACTAATAATTACCAGCACAACAGCAAGTGTTGGAAGCATTTGCCATGCTAAGCACTTTATGTAGATTATCTTAATTCTCACGACAACCATTTGAGGTAGATGCCATCTTAGTGCCATTTTACAGACGAGGAAGCTGAGGTTTAGAAAGATTCCACGACATAGCAAGCGTGGGGTACAGACCCGCAGCCAGTCTGTCTGGCCCCAGCCTGTATTCATCCCCATTGCCCACAGTCGCCTCACTGCCCCAGAAGCCCAGACTCCTTGGCAAAGGCCCTGGTTCCACCACTGGCCACCCTATGTGGGACATTCAGTGCACCAGACCTTGGTTCTACCCCTCTTTAAAATGGGCTGGATGCTGCTGAAGGGCCCTGCCAGTTTCCCATATGGAGAAGCCGTGCTTGGGGGATTCCGAATCCTTGGATGCTAAGATACCATCATTTTGATTCTGGGATTTCCAGATTCTGGCCACAGATTCTAGGGTCCTGGAATCCCATGATCCCCATAATCTCTGATCTCCACTAGAATGCAGGCTCCAGGGGGACATGCGCTTCCATTCATGGGTGCCCTGCTGTGTGCCAGGGCCCAGCACAGCCAGAGCCTGGCAAGGGCTAGGCGCTCAGTCAGCGTTTGTTGACTGAATGACTGACTCACCCTCCCCTACAGTCAATGTCCATCCTCTGGCCAGGGTCCATGCCTGAAATGTGCCCAGTCCATATATGGTGGGCGAGCCCTGGATAAACAGGCAGAAAACTTCCCTCTGGTCCTGCTTGGCCACTGATCTGCAGCATGGTTCCAAGGCAAGTCAACTAACCTGCCTGAGCCTCTCTTTTCCCAAGAGCACTAGACAAGGAGTCAGAGAAACACACCAGGCTTATTCCTGCCTCAGGGCCTTTGCATGTACCACCCCCGTGCCTGAAATCCTTGTGCCCCTACTCCCTCACTTCACCCAGGCCTTTGCTCAGATGTCACCCCTAGAACCTCACCTCCTTAGAGAAGCCTTCCCTGATCACCTCAACTCAAGCACCTTCTCTGGTCACTTTCTCTTTCCTTTCTCAAGTTGTCTGTATTTTCTTTCATAGGGCTCATTACCACCTGACAGCATTTCTTCGTTTGAATGTTGTCTGTTTCCCCTATTAGAATTTAAATTCCAAGAGGACAGGAGTTTTTCTTGTCTGATTCACCGCCTAGAATAGTGCCTGACACAAAGTAGGTATTCAACAAATATTGGTTGGAGGGAAGAAGGGAAAGAGCGTGGGAAAATGCAAGCTCCGTGGGATCCTCCCCTGCCCAAATTCTGATTCCCAGATACTGAGCCACTTGGGCAGCTCTCTCCTGGCTCAGCCTGAACTCCCACGAGACCCAGAACCTTCCCCCAGGTACCACTCTGGGTGCCTTCACCATGGGAAACCAAGGTCACAACTGTGTGCCCTCAGAGCAGGACACAGGGCAACTAGCTCTCCCCAAAAGAGGAGACTGCCAGGCCGAGGCCTGGCCAGAGCTGGCTGTGTGCCACTGAAGCAAGAGCAGCTGCTGAGTAAACATACTCGTCTTCCACAATGTGTGTGCAGCTTGAGGCCTGCTTTCTGTTGCTGGCACTCAGACAGCCAGGGGAGAAGGAGAGTCATGCCTGAGAGTGACAGAGAGGAGGAAGGCAGTGGTGTCTGATGCAGCCTGGCTTCTAACCGGCTTTGTTCACATCTCCCTCTCCTGCCCCAGCCCCTCTGAGCTCCCCACGGCTTGTCACTGCCTGCAGGAGGATGCAGCCTCTCAGCTGGAATTCAGGGCCTTCTGTGACCCAGCCCTGCCTGGATCCCCAACCTGCTTTCTCCCAGCAATGTCCAGGGACTATTTCCCAATGCACCATGACCTGTCCCGTCCCCAAGCTTTGTTTGAACCATGCTATCTGTCCAGAGGGCCCTCCCACTGCTCCTCCTACAAGAAGCCCTTCGTGACCACACCCACTCATGAGATCTCACCCTCATCTGGGCCCCCAGCTCTCCTGGACTCTTCCACTTCTAGGGGATGCTCAGGAATCTAGATGTAGCTCCTTCTGTACATGGTGGGTGCCCCCAGCCTGTGGGAAGTGCTGGTAGGTGGTGATGGGGGGAGAGCTTGGGTGGGGCAGAAACTATCCATCCTGTGATAATAAATGAGGTAATGGACATGGCCACACCTTGTAAACTGTAAAGAACTGTCCTACCTTGGCCCAGCCCCCTTATCTCTGGCCTGGACTTTTGCCCAGCATCCCCATGGGCCTCCCTGCGTCCGGGTTTACCCAGCCCAGCCAGCCTCCCTACCGAGCCTCGCCCAGCTCTGATCACTTCCCTTCTCCTTCCTGCCGACCTTGCTGGTAGGTTCTGGCCTCAGAGGCTAAGACCTGACCTCTGACCTCAGCAAGCCCTCCTTGTGCTCCCTGCACCCCGGCCTTTGCTCCTTTCCTCCACATGGAGTGTGCTTCTGTCACCCTGCCATTCTCCTGCTTCGAGGACTACCTCAAATCTTCCTTCAGAGTTCCCTGCCCACTGCAGGCATGATCGGTTGCTCAGGGCCCCACTGTCCACTTCTGTGTGATGGCACCTCTCACTGTGTCTCATTCCCTGTGTATATGTGCAAGTTCCTCTGTGGCTTTCGGTTTGGGCCTGACATAGAGAAATGCTAAGATGAAGGTTTCTCCTGGCAGACGGGGCTGCCTGCTGAGGATATTCTAGGCGTCAAGCCTGGTGTTTGATAAACTTCAGTTTATTGAGGCCCAACCATAGTCCTGAGGGTCACTCTCATTTTCCCTATGGTAGCACCAAGATGCTGAGAGCCTGGCTTGAGGTCACATGGTAACATGCAGCAAAGCTGGCCTGGGGACCCCAGTCTGATTTCAAAACTCTCCTTCATATTGCGTGACCATGACAGAGTAAAAATACCAGGCCTCTTTCCAATCCTTGGCTGTCAATTAACTGCCTTGGGGATTTTGTCTTTTTGCCACCCAGTTCTTCCCATGGTTCCCATGGGTGCTGCCATCACAGCCCTGACAAACAGCTGGCTGGTGCGTGAGGGCCCACAGTCCCCATCCATCTTCCCACCCTCCCCAGGCTTGCCATGGGTCCCCTCCAGGTCGCCTGGGCCCAGGCTGAAGACCCAGGCTGGACCTGGCATGTCTCACCAGGACGCGTCAGGGAGTAGGGCAGCCCCATGCCCAGATCTGCCAAGCCGCCTCCTATCCCTGACATTCAGGCTGCAGATCAATAAATCTGTCTCCTGCTCTTCTCTCTTGACCATCTGTTTTCCCTGGTGGTCCCCAGGGAGTCTGCCAGGCTGGCTGAAAGCTCCCAGGTCGGAGAGAAGAAGCTATCTGGGGGCCATCTGTTTGAGAGGTGCCTCCGGCTGGGGTTCCGCAGCTGAAGGAAGCAGCCCAGGCAGTGGGGGGCTGCCAGGAGGGGACAGCAGTTAGGGAGCTGAGAGCCTTCTTTATCTTTAGGCTCAGGGCCAGGGTGTGCCAGCTCCCCTGATGCCAGCAGACCAGTGAGATGCCAGGCCTGGCTGCACCTTGGACATGTCGCTGGGGCAGATGGTGCCGGAGGGAGTGGGGAAGACAGTCTGAACCTCACCACCTCCCCCTAGAAAACTCCTTTTAAAACACATACATACACACACCCTTAAAATTGGGTTGCCAGTGACAACCTGGCATATCGTCTTCTTTTTATATTATTCTTAGCCCCTCTGTTACCATAGCAACCGAACAATGCTTTTAAATATAGCAGTTAATTTTTTCAGCTTCAGCAACAAAGTTCTGGTGCTGTCCAGAAGGCCAGTGGCTGGTTTCTCTCCCAGGGGCCAAGCCCTTCAGACTCATCTCTCCCCATGTCAGCCCCAGAGTGTGAGCTGGGGCCAGGTGTCCTGAGGCCAGCAGAGACCCTCTGTGTCCCCTGACCTGGCTACCCTCTAAAGTCAAGGTGTAGTAGAAAGAACCCGTGTTCTGGAATCAGCAAACGTGGGTCCAAATCCCATCCCCTCATCCCCCCTGCTGTCCTTGAAACCTTTGCTTTTCCTCTTGGAGCATTAATTTCTTTATCCAGTCATTAGAGATGACAGTATCTGCCTCATAGATTTCAATGAGTCTTAAATGAGCTAAAGGAGGCGAAGGTAGCATGGTACCCATGGGAAACACTCAATAAATGCATCTTTGCCTCTTTTCCTTTCTTCTTCCTGTCCTCCACTTCTTCTCCTCCTTTCTCCCTTTCCATCCCCACCTCCCTCTCTCTTTTGCCTTTTTCCCATCCGTTGCTCCCCACTGCCTTGAATTATTGATGTTAAATTCCCAGCCAGTAACATCAGAGGGTTAAAATCCATAACCAGCCTTCTTCCAGCCTCCCCTCGGATCACCCTCCCTCTCTGAGCTGGTGAGCTCATCAGAGTCATAAATCATACATCAGGGCTTGAGAACCCAGGTCCCTGTAGTCCAGCTGCTGAGCAGCCCTGGGCAGGAGGCAGTCTTCTGGAAGGGCTGGCCGGCTCTGAAGCCATAAGCAGAGGAGGCACCATTATCGGGAGCTTCTCTTGGAAGGGGAGCTGACAGCCTGTGGCCCACTGACCAGCGGCATTGTTTCGGGGGGCTCTCAGCTCCCTGCCACCCTCCCACCATCATCCTGCAGCTCTCTCCAGCCCCTCCCCTAGGCTTGCTCATCACCCACTCATTTCCCTGCATTCCAGAGCTCAGCATGGCAGGTCTTAAAACAATAGAAAGCAAAGTTTCTAATGCTCAGAAGCAGTCAAAACATGGCATGGGCTGCCCAGCAGGTAGTGAGTTCCCTGTCACTGGAGAGTTCAAGTAGAGGCCGAACATCCAGGGGGCTGGATGTTGTGGGAAGAACTGTAGTATCAGGTTACAAATTTAATAGACTCTTGTCTCCACCTATGATTCCATAATGGAAACAATAATGTTAAAATCACCATATAATTTTGCAGAACCTTGGAGTATTGGGTGATTATCCTCATTTACATAAAAAGTTAACTTGCCCAGGGTCATGTAGCTGATAAAGAGGCTGACTGTGAATCCAGAGCTCTACATGCGCCATTATTCTCCAAGTTAGACTTTCCTGGCTGGAAGCTACTTGGAAGAACATTTATTGAGCAGCGACTGCGTGTGACTCTCTGTGCTGAGCCCCAGGCAGGAGGCTCAGGGACTTGCAGAAGCCAGAGACTGCTCTCTGAGAGTTGGCAGTCCTATTCAGGGACAAAGAGCAGACCCAGAAAGAGAAAACAAGCGCTCTCAGGGCAGTGGGAGCTCAGAAGAGGGAATGATGCTCTGGGCTGGGGCGCAGATCGGGGATGGGAGGACACTGCAGGAGGGGAAGGTGTCCGTGCCTACCAAGCCTGCTGCGGGCCAAAGGCTCCTGGGGGCCTTTTATTTCTTACTTTATTTAATCCTCCCAGGGGCTCTGTGAGAATGGCACAGCATCCAGTTTTGACAAATGCTCTGCTAAGCTTGTCAAGGTCACACATCTCAGAAGTGGAAGGACCACGTGTGTCTGACACCAAGACTTCCACATCAGTGGGAGGTGGCAGAGGGAAAGACAAGCCTGCCCCGCTGTGTCAGGAGGCCAAGGATCTCCTGTCAGGCTCCACTGCCTGAGGCCAGCATGGGCAACTGACCAGGAAGGAGGTGATGGCTGAAAAGGCCTGGTGGCTTTGGCCTCCAGCCTGGGAGGGCACCAGCTTGTTGCTTCCCCCCAGGGAGGATGGAGGGAGGAATGGTGGCTATGAAGGGAGGGGCTGCCGGGCCATGCAGGGGACCAGCTCTGGCCTGTGATACAAGAGACCTGGGACAGGTTGTGGCTCTGTTTCTGGTTTTCTGAGACCCCTGAGGCAGGTCAGCTCAGGACGCTGGTTTCCCTCTTCACTCAGAAAGGCAGAGCCTTCATTGTCCTGCGCATCTCATGTGCTAAAGTTAATTTGTCACTGTTATCATCGGCCCTGACCATCTGCCTAAACCATTGGCCAGCCACAGGTGCCCACTGTCCCCTCACCCTGCTTTGTTTTCCTTTTCGGTGCTTACACACCCTGATGTTACATTCTCTACCTCTTCATTTATGCTACTGCCTTTCTCTGCCAGGAGACTGGAAACCCCACAGAGGCAAGGCCTGGCCTTCATCCAGGACTGTGTCTCCAGCACCTGTGCGCAGTGCCTGGTGCGCACAAGTAGTGGGCACATCTTTACAGAATGAATGGTGCATGTGACTAGGGCGGCATGCCTCCTTCATATCACCATGGCCCTGTTCCTGCTTCTCCTGCCACTTGTCACAGGGCACTGTAACTGCATGTGTCGAATCTGTCTCTGCCTCACACAGTGAGATGCTGAGGCAGAGCACGGAACACAGCCTGGAGCAGGTGCTTGATGAGTACTTGTTGAAGCAGTAGAATAAAGTACTCTCCTCCCCGGACCTCAGTTTCCCCATTTGTACACTGAGAGGGTAATCACCCTAGAGGCTTGTTAACCATCCTCCCTCAGTGACATTCTGGGATTAGCGACCTGCCGGCTGGCATTTCTGCACCTGCACCTTGGTGTGTTTGCTGCCCTCTTTGCCACCCCAATGCATGTCCTGACCTCCAAGGTTGGTCACCGCCCAGAGCCTGCCTTCCCTTTGATGAGCAATTAAAACCCCAGAATAGCCCATTGTTTAGAGTCAGGTGCCTGGACCCTGTATTTATCTCCAGTGTGCCGAGTGTGCTCGGGCCCCTGCCAGCCACGTGGTGGGCATCGTTGGAACCACTCGGGCCGCTCAACACAGAGAGCCTGTCTCTGGCATCGGGAGACAGCCAGCTCCAAGGGGCAGCAGGAAGGACGAGGAAAAGGCATAAAAGGGAACCAGCTTTTACCAAAAGCCGGGCATTTGACAATTGCTTTTCATGTGTCCTCACAAAGGCTATGCAGGATCGGTGTTATCAACCCCATTTTATTGCTGGGAAGTCTAAGGCTCAAAGAGATCACCTTCCTATGGAATTTCCTCAAGCTTGCAGGGCTTCTAAGGGACAGAGCTGGGATCTGAACACAGGACTGTCTGGCCCCAAAGCCCAAGCTTTTTCACTGTGCTCCTTAGTGGCTGCTGGGTGGTGGTGAAGATCGGCCACCGTCAGCCCATGAAGCTATAGCCCAGCAACTGCCAGTGAGCGAGCTAGAGAGGGAACCAGTAGACCCCATGGATGCTGCCGTGGGCTCTGCATTTGCAAATTACCAGCCTTGATTTCTGGCCTCTTCCTGGCCTCCCCATACCCTCTGCCTGTTCTTCTGGGTCCTGTCAAATCTCACCCCTCTCTGAAGGAGATATCATGGCCAGGCATAGGCCTGGGGCCACCAAGTGAGAGAAGTCAGGAACTTGTGACCAATCGTGTGCAAAGGGAAGGGAGGGCACTAGAAGAACAGCCTGGTGGGTGGCAGTGGGGACTGCAGCCTAGGCCCGCAGCAGAGCGGAGAGTCCAGAGAAAAGGGCTGACTCAGGGACATCTTCGAGGCACTACCGCTTACCAGCCAAGCAAACCTTCAGCAAGCTGGTTGATTTCTCCAGTCTTCAGCTTCCGTATCTGTAAAGTGAGAGTAGCGATGGTGACTATACGATAAGGCCCTCTTTGGGGAGTCAGTGGAGTAATCCGTGTCAAATTCTTAGCTGAGAACCTGGCAGGAATCAGGTCCTTAAGAAGCTATGATCAGCTGCCATCCTATGGTGACCACTGCTGTACAGCCACAGGGACTGGGGAGTCAGGCTTGGGGTGTGAGGCCATGGCAGGACACAGCACCAGTGCCCAGGAATAAGGTGGATGCTTGGCCTTGGGAACGAGACAGGCACGTAGTTTCTAGACACAGGACACAATATTAGGGTAGGGAAGCCTGGGTGGGGGCTCTTTAGATACCCCTCATTGTGAGAGGGAGGACTGGGCTGAGAGCAAGGGGTAGGACTGTGCTGGCCAGTTGGCGCAGGGGTCCAGCCATTGGAAGAGAAGAGATGGGGGAGAGGAGAGGCAGACCCTCACTGAGGGCTTAGAGTTAGAGCCATTCCATAAGGCTCTGAAGAATTCATTGACCACTTCACATGTGCTTGTCCTTTTGAAGCAGAGCTATGGGATGTCAGAGCTGGCGCGACCTTAGAGATGGTGTTGGCTGCCCTGGGTCACACAGCAGGATGACAGAACACCCTTGCTCTTCTCTGTGCTTCTGTTTTCCTTTTGGTCACATGAAGACAGTACACTTTTAGAATCTTTCCAGCCCTTAAAATGACCCCCAGGGACTATTTTGGGGTTTTGCTCCGTGCTAAGAGAGGGGAGGTGGGAGCTCTGAAGAGGCAGAGCGTGCAGATGAGAAATTCGGCAGGAGGAAGTGACAAATCCCCTGGCTGATGCACGAAGAATGGGATGGAGGGCAGAGTGTTGGTCCGGCTGTTATCACCTTGAACTTGAGTAGAGCTCTCTTCGGGCATTAGGGTTGCTTGCATGTTGACTCAGATTGGCACGGCTAGAAACTTCCCTAGGGCTTTCTCAGCTCCTGGTGGAAGTGGGTTCTTAACCAAAAGTCCCTACCTCCCCCTGCCCCACTCCAGACACGTCCCTCCAAAATGCCTATTCATCACCTGAGCTGAACCTGGCTAAAGCCAGCAGAATCTTAATTCCCAGTGGGCCAGCAGAAGCTGCAATTGACCTGATTGCCCTGAACTCTGCATCTGGCATTCCTATGCATGGCGGTGGAGGGCGGGGTTTACTGAGCTGCACCCTCGCCTAAACTTTGCTGTGTCAGTGACTCTGCATAACTGGATTTGCCTCTTTCTGCCTCAATTTCCCTGCCTAAGACTCCAATTATCTACAAAGCCAGAGCCCCACATGAACTCCAGTCCTCAGTGAGCCCCTGACTGGTGATCACCATTCCACCCAAACCCCACTTGGGGCTGGGTTCTGTTTTCCATGTCCTCAAGCTACAGGCTGGGTTCCTGCCCTAAACAAGGAAGATTGTCAGGAAATGACACTGCCTTTCTTCTGACCTCAGAGATTGCTACTGCCTGGAGGCTACCTCTGTCCCACCCGTGAATGGCCCTGCTTGGATCCACCACAGGCCTGCCCCACTCACTGGATGCTCCTTTCTCCGGGCTTCCACCTGACATGACCCAGATGCAGCTGTCCTGGCCTGCTGCTGGGGTGCCCATTCCCAGGTTTAAAGCTCGCTTGGGTATTAGGAGGCTTTGGGCTGCAGGTAACAGAAAGCTAACTACAAGGGGCTTACACAATAGGGATTTGACTCCAAAGACTGGAGGTAGGGGTGGTTCAAAAGCTGAAAAACGTACAGCCCGGACATCCAGGATCCAGGCATGTTCCAGCTTCCCCCTTGGCCAGCCTCACCTCCATAGCTGCAGTGTCATCACCCAAGGCCATGGGTAGCTGGCGCAGTCCAGGGCCATATGCCATGTGGTGGTAGGGGGTGCAGAAGAGGAACATCTTCCCCAGATTCTCTTTTTATTAGCAAAGAAACTCTTTCCCAGAACCCCTGAGAAAGGCTTCCCTTAACTCTAAAATGGGAGTAATTGACCCCGCTGGCCAGAACTGAGTCATATGAGCCAATCACTGGAAAATGGAATGGAGTTTCATTCAGTTCTGAGCTCACCCCAATAAAAGCAGCCTCCGACAGCAGAGAAGACATGGGGGATGACATGGCTACTAGGTTGCTTCTAGTACTTAACTTGAAGTTTTCTTGTTTGCAGTTTTGGTGCCAGAGCTCCTGGTCGTAGCCTTTTGTGCCAAAGGAAGCCGTTTGACTTACTCCTCTCGGAATCCATTAGGGCTCTTCAGTGTAAGCAACAGAAGCTGACTTGAGATAACTTAAGCAAAGAGGGAATATATCAGAAGGATAATGAGAATCTTACGGAATTGACAGGAAGGCTGAAGAAGCAGACTCAGAAGAGGATTCAGGGCCCCTCCAGGGACCAGAAAACAGGAACTAATCAGAAGTGGTCTTGTCATGGCCGCAGAGATGGAAGAACGAGCTCGCAGAGTCAGGGCCTGGCAAAGAGCATCTGAGATGCCTGGCTCAGGCGCATGCCCTCCCCTTGGTTGTGAGAAAGCAGGAAGCCCTGATTTACTGTCCACCAAGACCAGGAGAGCTGATTTCCCCAAATGAGATCAGAATGCTATTGCCAAAGTGGGGAGAAGGGGTGCTGAGTGGGCAAAAGTCAACAAATGCCCACCACGGTAGCACATGATGCTTGACCCAGAGACAGAGCAGAGATTGCCTGGCTTGCCTTCCCATGTGGAGGTAAACGATGCACAATCTCAACTGCATGGGGCTGGTCACTCAGAGCAGGAGGCACATGAGCACTCTCTCAGGTCCCCACAAAGGTAGTCCCTCCCTAATGTCACCCTGATAGGGCAGAGGATTCTATCGAATCCTTCTAGAGGCTCTCTGTGCACTCACCTGGGGTATGGCCCCTCCTGGCATCTCCCAGTCACTCTAGAAATTCTAACAAGTCTCCTGTTCATCAGCTACAGGAAACTGGTGTCAGCCCCGGAACATCCCTGAATCTTTCTTCAAGCCCGTATGAATTGAAGGTCAAACCCCAGGCTTACTGACCCCTGACAGGCCAGGGTTCGGCTTGGCCAGGTCTATTGCTGCAGATAGCAAACCATTATTGAGCACATATTCATTAGGGCAGGTAAGGTGCTAAGCACTTGGCATGCAGTAAATCATTTTATTCTTCCAACGACTCTATCGTATATGGCTTTCATTTTCCTTTTCTACAGATGAGGAAACTGAGGTTTAGAAAGAATCAGTAACTTTCTCATGGGCACAGCTAATAAGTAGCAGAGCTGGATTCAAATCTGACCCCAGATCCCCCTCTTAGTGACTTCACTGTACCATCTACACCCCACTCCCAATAGGCTTCTTGTTCTTCCCTCTTGGAATGAAAATGGATCCAAGACGTTGGTTCACACATTTGTCCTCTAGGTGTATCCACCCGCCAGAGACCGTCCTCACCCTTCCCAGTACCAGGACTTGGGCCTCAGCCTTGGCCTTTTAAGAGCCTTTGAAACTGCTCCAGAACTACCATCTGAGAGAGGGTAAGTCCTTTCTTGCCCCACCCATGGCCCTCCATGGAAGCATAATCATAAGTTGCACTTTTTAATTTTCACAGCGAAATCTTGTCATTGCCCTGATGGTAGTTCTGGTTTCTAGAGGACATGGTTCTGCCTTCTGTGGGTAGCAGAGTATCCTCTGCTTCTCCTGCCAGTGCCCTCGACTTGGCAAAAGACCAGGGATGCAGCAGGTGCCCTGGGGATGGTCTAATGTAGCAGTTCACCAGCTGGGCTCTAAGAAGCCCCAGAGGTCCTGCAGAACCCCTTCAAGGGGCAGCCCCAGGGGAGCTGAGGGGAGCAGCATGAAATATACCCAGCTCAGCTTCCACCAGAGTACCCTGCCTTTATCTGTCTTACATGCTGATCTGCAATTTAAGGGTTATTTTCTAAGAAAAGATTCTCTGGCTAAAACTCACTGGTCAGCTAGATACGTTGATGCTTTTTTCTACAAGATTCTGCAATATTTTCTTTGAACTGAACTCCCATATCACCCTGGCCACTGAGTGAATTGCCTTTATAGAACGATAACTTAACATTCTTTCTTTGACATTGTTAGAGGACCAATAACCAGGACTTGCTGTCTATGTGGGCAACACCTCAGTACATCAGCAGAACAGTAGAGAAAGTTGTCCATTGTGTTGCTCAGAAACTCCTTGAAACAAAGACCCTGGTGACTAATTCCTCTCCAAAATCTGGGCCAGGAGAGTTTTGACTTTCCTGGTTTCCTGGTCCCCTTCTACTGCCAGACAATTAAAACCCATCTTTACTCTTTACTGTGGCCACTAATATGCCCAGAGCATATTCAGCTAGGCATCTCTCTTTTTAAAATACATGTATTCCAGCCTGGCACGGTGGCTCACGCCTGTAATCCCAGCACTTTGGAAGGCCGAGGTGGGTGGATCACCTGAGGTCAGGAATTCAAGGCCAGCCTCGCCAACATGATGAAACCCCGCCTCTACTAAAAATACAAAAATTAGCCAGGTGTGATGGTGCACACCTGTAATCCCAGCTATTAGGGAGGCTGAGGCAGGAAAATTTCTTGAACCTGGGAGGTGGAGGTTGCAGTGAACTGAGATTGCACTTCAGCTTGGACAACAGAGCGAGACTCCATCTCAAAAAAAATAAGTAAATAAATAAAAATAAAACACATGTATTTGGACACAATGGTGAGAACAATAAACACCAGGGATCCTGAAAGGGGACAGGGAGGAAAGGGGGTAAGGGTTGAAAAACTACCTATAGTGTACTATGTTCACACCTGGGCAATGAGATCATTTGAAGCCCAAACCGCAGCATCACAAAATACACCCATATAACAAACTTGCACATGTACCCTAATTTGTCCTGCAGGCTGTCAACCTCTGATATAGCTGTACCCTAGTTTTCAATGGTAGGTTAACCCTTTCCATGTGTTTGCATGGTTGTGTCCCAATAAAACTTTATTTACAAAAACAGGCTACCTGTTGGATTTGTCCTGCAGGCTATCAACCCCTGCTATAGCTGTACTCTAGTTTTCTTTTATTATTATTATTATTATACTTTAAATTTTAGGGTACATGTGCACAACGTGCAGGTTGGTTACATATGTATACATGTGCCATGTTGGTGTGCTGCACACATTAACTCGTCATTTAGCATCAGGTGTATCTCCTAAAGCTATCCCTCCCCCCTCCCCCCACCCCATAACAGTCCCCGGTGTGTGATGTTCCCTTTCCTGTGTCCATGTGTTCTCATTGTTCAATTCCCACCTATGAGTCAGAACATGTGGTGTTTGGTTTTTTTGTCCTTGCGATAGTTTGCTGTGTTAGCCCTTTCCCTGTGTTAGCACTTAGATTTGCTGTTGGTATTCAATGTCTCAGTATTAGAAGTAAGACTGCATGGAACTTTCTTAGAATTTTTTTTCTTAGACTATCTTCCTGGGAATTGGGATGACTATGCCCAGAAGTCTGGATATTTGTGAGGCAAAGTTCTTGATGCACGCTCTGAAGTTGCTTTCAAAAGCACTCTGTCTATTTTCACTATCAGCAGCAATATGAGAGCGCCCATTTCCTCACACCTTGTGAGTGCCAGGCAGTGTCCTTCAAAACATTTGCTTCCAGCACCCCTGCTCCTTTACAACTGGATTTTGCTTTTGTTCAGTGTTTTGAGCCTCGGTCTGCACTTTTGTTCCTTAACCTTCCTCACATCCTTTTTGGAAGTAGGCAAGATACAAGCAAACAAGTTTCTGGGTTTTATAGGTCTGTCATCCTGGGGTCAAGTTCAGGGAGTGGAAGGAGCCAGGGAGAAGCAGAGTCCCGAAGATCCAGTGTGGATGGCACAGGCTGGTAGGGCTGACAGCTGTCCTTCTCTGCTGAATGGAGAACACCCTCTGCCAGGGATACTGATGGAACTTCCAGAGGCTGCATCATTGCAGGCCAGGCCAGGGTGGGGAGATGAGAGGGTCTTGGAGAGAAAGAAACATGGTGGGAAGGGAAGGAAGTGAGTTTTGGCATCACGTGGGCATAGGCGTCCATCCAGGCTCCATGAGTGAGCCTGGACACGTTCTCTTGCCTCTTTGAATTACCCATTTTGTCATCTGTAAAGGGCATAAAAAGATCAACTGCACAGGATTGTCATGAGGGTTCAATGTGATCCTTTATACCAGAACCTCGCACAGTGCCTGGGCACCTAGAAGGACTTGATGTCTTTGTTAAATTGAATTGCCTTGCATACTGGTATCTTAGGAGCAGTGGGAAATTGATAATATGAATATTTTTAAAAAGAGTCTATGGATCCAGTGCCCACCACATGGTAGGCTCTAAAATAATAATTGATGGATGAATGAACGCATGGAACTTTGAAGTCAAACAGCTCCAGCTTTGTCATTTATTAGTTCTGTGATCTTGACAATGCCTTTCCCTCTCTATGGTTCAGCTTCCTTTTCTGAAAAATGGGTCTAATGAACAAGGATATTGACATGTGCTCACAGATAAGGAAACAGACATGGGCAGCTGAATGGTTTGCCCAGGGTCTCATGGCTGGTAAGCGGCAAGATTCAAGTGCCCACCACAGACTCATTGTGAAGTCTAAACGAGGCAAAGAATTAAAGCTTCTGGCTCAATGGATGTTAGCTCCTTCCCATAAGCAGGACAGGCTGCCAGCCTTGGGGTCTTAATGGGAGAAACAGAGTAAAGGAAGGGTCTGTAGCCACCACAGGGACTGGGACTGGCTCAGAGGCAGCTGCATACAGGCTGCTAGTTGCTGGCACTGGCGCTTGCAAGGAACTCTCTAAGCTGATTCTCTGGAGACCACCTTTCCCAGGAGCCCATTTCCTAAGCAGCTGTCTCGCCTCCACAGAGCCCAGTTCATGCTGAAGCCAAATAGAGAATTTGCCTTTTCATAGCAGCCTTTTGGCCTAGAAGGTGGAGCCTGGGCTATGCAAATGAGTCCATCCCTGGTGAAGGCCCCCAAATCCCATGTGAGGGAGAGAGCGGTGGAAGCGATGCTTAGCACAGAATGAGTTGGCCCATAGGATGAGCTGCTGTTGATCCTGTAAGCTCATTGTTACTATGGCTGTGGACTGGGCCCAGGTGCAGGAAGCTTCACCTCCTGCATATGACATTTAATCCACCCAACATCCCTTCAAGGTAGGTGTGAGTATTCCCATGTTACAGATGAGGATACTAAGGCAAGTGCAGGAGGTAAGTATACAACTAGTGAGTGACAGAACAAGAGTGAGGACTTGACTTTAAGTGTCTGACTCTAAAACCTGTGTTCCTAACCATGAGTCACATTTACTGCCAGTTGGTGGACAGGCCTTTGAATCCTGGAATCACAAATCTCCTCTCGCCTAGATCTGTGAGCAAGGAATTGGGGGACTCCAGCTTCTTTGGGGCCAGAGATTCAGCTATTCTTTTGCCTTGCTCAATAATACTTAAGCATAGATATTTAATAATACTTAAAGCATAGATACTTACTTCTTTACAGAAAGTATTTTATCCATTCAACAATCCAATTAGTATTTATTAGGGATTTTTTATGTGTTGGGTCTTATGCTAGGTGCAGGAGATACATCACAAATAATAATACAAATAATAATTACAACTAACCCTTACTATGCACCAGGTACTGTTCTAGGGATTGTACATGGATTAGATCACTTAATCCTCACAACAACCCTATAGATAGCTATTATTATCCTTTCCTTATAGATGAAGAAATTGAAGCACAGAGAGGTTAAGTAATTTGCCCAAGGTCCCAGAGCTATTAAGTATCAGAATCAGGATTCGGACGCATGCAGTCTGGGATCAGAGTTCATACATTTACCTGCCCCCACACTGTTAGGGCTCTCATAGTCTCTGCCCTTATGGAATTTGGAGTCTTTCTTTTCCAACAGTCATGTTAAAATAACACCAAAAATAATTTAATTCGGTTTTATTTGCTGAGAAGCAAACTGGACAATGAGAATCAAGAATGAATGATCCTGGATTTGGAAAGTGCCAGCAGGAAGGAGTCAAGATCATGAGCAGAACCTTGGTCCATTTCCCACTGTGGCCTTGACAGCTGTATGTCCTTTGTCAAGCCTTGTCACCTCTCTGGGCCTTCATCTATTTACAGAATGGATTGTCAGTAATGTACCTATTCTGTCTTCTTCTCAAAATTTTCATGGAGACTAAATGAGGTGGCAGATGGAAACAAGATTTCACAATAGGAAAAAGCACTGGGCAAGGGTTTGTTAGTCAACCAAAGTGAAAATTGGGTGTCAGTGTGATGAATAAATGAATGAATGAATGAATGGTCCTAGCAGTCCCTCAGCTTGGCTCCATGGTGACAAAGAGCTCCCTTCAGGACATCTGTTGGAGTTTTTCAGGGTCCTAACAAGGCTCTTTACCCTTGACCATGCCCCTTGAGTTATTTTGCACTTGATTTGTGTGAACCTCCAAGACTGTTTTAGCAATCATTTATTAATGTCTGCTGGGAGACCGGCCTTGTGCTAGACTCTGTGGGGAGACAGAAATGAATTTTCAATGGACTATGCCCCTAGGGGCTCACAGGCCAAGAGGAGAAATTGTACTAATAATAATGGTAATAATAATAACAATAACACGAACAATAATAACCTGCAATATCTGAGCATTTACCACATGACAGATGTTGTATTGAGGTTTTATGTACACCAGTTCGTTTAGTCATTACAATTCAATGAATTACTAAAAATACAGTTCCCATTTTACATATAGGGAAACAAATTCAGAAAGGTTAAATAACTTACCTAAGTTCACGCAACTCTGAAATTACAGAGCTGGGCATGAACCAAAGAAATAAAATGTGGATGCAAATAACTCTATTATAAGGTATTATAAGTGTGGATACAAATAACTCTATTATAAGGTAGACACTACTGTATACCCTAGTAGAGGGACAAGGAAAGGCTTCTCAAGGTTCAGTAAGAGAAGGGAAGCAAGGTGGTGGTGGTGCTGCTGCTGCTGCTCTTGTTGATAGTAATGATGTTGATGTTGATGGGGATGATGGTGATGATGATAATCCTCGGGTGCCCGTTTGTTGAGCTTCTGCTTTGTGCCAGGCCCTTACCTGGGTGCTTTCTACTATCTCATTTACTCCTCATAACAACTTTCCAATGTCAGGATTACATCTCCATCTTATTCTTGAGTACTCAGAGCTGGAGGAAGACCAGATGGCCTCCCTAAGGGCACACATCCAGTGTTACCTGGGCTTAAGCTTAAGTGTACCTCACTGCAGAGCTGCAACTCCTTCTTGAACCAGGATCCCTAACCTTTGAACCAGAGGGCTGGACATCTCAGAGATGCTCCATAAATGTCTGTTGAATGAATGAATATTGAATGAATGGATCCCCAAAGGCTCAAAGTCTTAAGCCCAGAAGACATAAATAACATGTCTCAAATGAGTATGTGTCCAACCATAATTTAAATATGTGTAGTGGTGCTATAATTACTAAAATACAAGTTAATTGTAAAGCATTAGTTCATTGTAACTTTTGTATTGTTTATTTTCTCAACAAGAAGATAATAGGTATACAGTTACCATCAGGAGGAGTTTGGAGAAATAATTTCATACAAAGAGAGGTCCTTGTACCGAAAATGCTAGGAACATTCTGCCATCCTGCACGGTTTAACCAAAGTGCTTTGCCCAGCACCTGGCACAGAGGTCACTTGGAGAAGGGAGGCAACCCACCAGCCTGTGGCATTTGTCCTGGGTCTACACACGCCTTTCTTACTGGATCTAGGCTGTCACACTCAGAGACTTCATCTCTATGAGGACCTGATGCCAGCACCTAAGAACTTTCCCAAAAGGCTGTTGAATGCTTGCATGAATGAATGAATAATGAAAGCAAGAATGAGTGAATTACAATGAACAGTGCTTAGGGAACCCACAAAGGGTGTTTTCCCCGAGGAGTGTTTGAAAGTGGGAGTTCCTCCAGCCTTAGGCCTGAGCACAGGACCAGCATACCTGTGGGGTTCCCAGGGGCAGAGAACTTGTGACTTTCAGCTCTGTACTGGGGTTTTGAGGCTGTGGTTTCATCCGCAGGGACCTGATCTTGACCTCGTCATAACCATGTTGGAGAAGGGGTGGTGGCTGGGGCTTTGCTTTCAGCAAGGCTGTGCTCACCATTTTTGGGTGCATTTTTCAAACTCAGACAAAAGTTGACAGATGGCAGTGGCATAATATTCTCATTTTCTCTACTTCCCACAGGCCTCCCTCCAACACAGTTCTCCAAGCTCTAGAAATCTCTGACACGTCTCGACCATGAGACCACGGCTGGTTTTTGGCAGGTGAGCCCTCCCCATCCCCCACAGGACACAGGGCAGTTTCAGCACAGCCCAAAGGCCATTAGTCTGTGTTTTGAGGCCAGGAGGTAGACGGGAATGACCTTAGCCTCGGGCAGGAGAATGGAGCCCCACATGCTACCTGCACTTTAGGAAAAAGCCACCCAAATGTCCTGAGTCCTGCAGCTGGCATTTCTGCAAATGGCAGCATATGGTGATGGGAGAGTCCTGGGCCAGGAGCCAAGGGAAATGCTTCTGACCCCAGGCCTGCCTTTATTGCTCAGGAAAATCTCAAGCAAGCACCTCCTTTCTGGGTCTCTGTTTCCTTGTCTGCAAAGTGAGGGAGGGGGACTCGGTGAACCCAGCAGGGCTCAAGCCAAGGCCCTGGGCTCTGCAGAGGACAGTGGGGCTGACACTGCAGCTGTGCACCACATCCTTAGAACTCAGTCTCCTGTTTGATTGCTCCATGGACTTCATAGCCACAGAGATCCTGGACTGGGCTGTGTGTTCACCATATATGTGTATGTGTGCATTTTGGGGAGGGGCCTGTATTCCTCCTAGTAAACGCTGCTGGAAGTCAAACTCAGATGCAGTCACCAGCCCCATGCCTGCCCTCTCATGACCTCATCATCAGGACATCATTTATTGCCTGTTGTGCTCTATCCTCTGTGCTGGGCACTGAGGCACAGAGATGAACAAAACATGGCATCGTCCTCAAGAAGCTTCTACTCCAGTGGAGATCGATGTGCAAATAGCCACAGAACAGCAAAACCTGTGAAGGCAGGAGGGCTCTATTCTGTCGGGGTTTTGTTGTGGAGGTAGTTCAAGGAAGACAATTTAAAGGTGACACTTGAACTGGGCTTTGAAGGATGAATAGAAGTTCACCAGGTGAAAAATGGAAGAAGAGCATTCTGAGCCGAAGGGACAGCAAGTGGAGCAGTGGAGTCGCTGGGATGCAGGGCCCAAGAGGAGGAGGGTGGGAGTGAGGCCAAGAGAGCGGCAGGACTCTGAAGGTCACCCAGGAGCTTGGGCTGGGTCCTACACAAGCAGGGAAAGGAGACAGTCAGCCCTGTGGTTCTGAAAGAGGCCCCTACTGGGGTGTGGGAGGGTGGGGAGGAAGGTGGTGGGGAGGCCGAGATGAGAGGAGGTGCACATGTCAGAACCTACAGAACCTCAATAGGGGCCCAGGGCAGGACACCCCATGCTGAAGTGTCTGTGGCCTTGGCTCTCACAGACTCCAGCATCCCTCTGCATCCTTTCAGGTCCCCGGTGCCCCATCCTGTGTTGGGCTGCCACTCCAGCCACAGGGCTGCTTCTCTTCCGCTCTTCCAGCTCCCACTCACTCTCCTCCTTTCCTGCCCCTGAAGGACAATAGGCCACCCCCTCCTGGGCAGCAATTCTGTAAGGATTCAATGCTGTTCCCAAGGCCCCTGAAGCCTTCTTCTTGATAGCAAGGTTGTCCTAGAGTGATTTCTGTGTGGTGGGTAATAGCTGGCAATTCTATGGTTTTACAGTTTCCTCTGTTGTAGAACTCAGAACACTTTCACATCTCTCATCTCACCGGAGTGTAGAATGAGTAGGTTCTGGGGCCAAAGAGAGCCTTGCTCCAACCCTGCCCCACCCCTCCTTTGAGGAGCAGGCCTCAGGAAGGCCTCTCTGTGTAGAACACCCACCTCCTGCAGCGGTGCCAGAGTCAAACGCAAGAGCTCGAGCGAGAGGCCAGCACGGTGCGCACCACGCGCTCAGCACTTACTTTCGGGGCTTCCCTGCCAACTCAGCCCTGCGATGGAGTGAGTGGCAACCGATGGGCAGGGCTGGCCTAGAGCCACCTGTGAGTTTTGGGTTCAGAAGGTGGTGTGATCAGTCAACGTGCGTTCCTTAACAGGAGGTCAGGCCAGCGGACTTGACTTTCCTCTGAAAAATGCATTCAGCAGAGCTTTCCTGACACCCCTCTGATCCTGGCATTGGTGGACACTGGGGGCCCAAACAAGAGCAAGTTTGCCCCTTCTCCGGAAGGGACACATAGACAAAGGAACAGCCACACACTGAGAGCAGGAGCAGCCCCACAGGCCCAGGGCAGAAACAAGAGAAGCCCAGGAGAGAGGGAGCTATATTCAGTGAGTGCTGTGGCTAGAAGAAGCATTGTGGGGGTGCGGCCAGGAGCACTGGCACGCGAAGGATCCATGGGAGTTCTTAGATCAGCAGCGGGGGGCATGGGGCCCCGATGGAGAAAGGCATGGCACAGGAAACACCAGGATGTGTTGGGGTGTCAGTAGTTGGTGTTTTCGATGTCCTGCCCAGCAGAACTCCCTGTCACAGAGAAGCATTCATGGAAACATTCATGGAACTTGGTTCTCATCGGGAAGGTCATACCCAGGGTCAGACCCCACAGTTCAAGGGCAATATGGATGAGCTCCGTGATAAGGCCAGACAGACAAACTCTAATGCCTCTAAGACTTTTCTCGATTGGAGTTGAGGGCACACATTACCTGCAAATGCTGACATAACCCTGGTGATGTTATAACATCTGTGCTGGGTGCTGGGATGGAGATGAAAAAACTCAGTCTCTACCCAGGTAGAGACAAGGAGGGAACAGGGCCTCAGACACCTGTACTGCATGCCCATCAGTGCTCTCATGGAGGGGTGTTCAAAGTGTTATGGGACCGTAGAGGAGGTAGCAGCCAGAGGACAAAAGGACGGTGGGCACCATAAGGAAGGAATCTGCACCAGAGGGTAATGATGAGAATGTTTATAGCCACTGAGGTTTATTGAGCACTTACTACATGCCAGGCACTGTTCTCTAAGAGCTTTACACAGATGTACACTCCACCTGTACTAGTCTATGAGGTAGGTGCTGTTTTCATCCTCTTTTACAGATGACAACTGATGCACAGAGAGACTGTGACTGGCCCAAACACACAGGGCTATGAAGTGGCTTAGCCAGGGTGAGCCTAGACAGTCTGGTCCCAGAGTCTATGCTTGAATGACCCTGGGTAGCCTTTGTCTGAGCACAAGAGGCACCCACAGGGTTGATACTATGTCTTTTGCTCTAGCACCTAGCAGGCCCTCAATTAAAATGTGTTCACCAATAAGAATGCACAAATGCCTGGAAGAACTGGGCCCTGGAAGACTGAGGGCAGCATATGGGGATAGAGATGGCACTCATGCAGAGGGAGGAGCTGGAGCAAAGGCCTCAGATCAGGGCATCTGGCGTTGCTGCGGGGTGCTGCCCCTCCCAAAGCACTGGAAGACTGAGAGTTTAGACAGCAGCCTCTCCAGCCAACTCACTCCCCCTCATCCTGTCCCAAAGGCCTGACATCTGCCAGCCAGTCCCACCTTGGGATTTGCTGTGCCCTTTGTGCCTCCACGTCATGATTTGTTACCCATCCTTTTAAAGGCTCCCATGGGTAGCTCTGGGAAGATGACCATGAGCCCCCCAGAGCTAAGAAAGGCATGCACCTAGAGGGGCTCAGGAAATAATTCAAAACTCACTGCCTTAAGGGGTTGCTTTCTGAATGTTTGAGACTTCAAGGAGCAGGGTGTTTTTGTTGTTGTTTTGTTCTGTTCTTTTTTCAAAGGCCTTTCCTTTCTTGAAGCTCAGTGGACTGTGGGTGGAAAGCTAGGGTTGGGATTTGGCTCTATGGCTTCCGCACTGGTCATCTTTGAGTGAATCAGTTCACTTCTCTGTACCTCAGTTTCCATCTTCATCAAGTGGGAATAAAACCAACTACAGAATTAAGTGGGGCAAGGCTTGGGCCAGTGCAACACCAGCCTCAGTGAAAATCTGCCTCTCTGCTTCCTGCTTTGCTCCTGGGGCCTCCATCTCTTCTGTACAATGTGAGGTTGGAGAATGTTGATCTTTAACACCAGCCAGCCATATAAATGTATTCACACACACAAATATACCACATGTCATAAGCATATGCAATTTAATCATTTTATATATTTCATAGGAATATATAACATAATATCTTATTGTGTATTCTTCTGATTACAAAAGTAATACATATGTATTGAGAAAATTTTGGAAAGTACAGGAAAAAAAATTCACCTACTATTCCACATCCGTGACTGGGCTGTTTAGTGAATTCCTCTTCCACCTTTTTTTCTATGCACTTACGCAGACTTTTTTTTTTTTTAAATTAGGATTACACTCTACATTCTATTTTTTAACGCAAGCTGTGCTACTGAACCAGGCTGCTGCACAGGGCTGTCTGTCTCTGTGCCTGGGAGGAACAAGAGGCAGCAGCTGCCACAGCTGTTTGGTGCCCGTCTGCCGCGCTCCTGCCCGGGTGGCTGCTTGGAGGCGTCTGACCTTCGGATGTTCAGTGTGTCTGGCGGGTGCACATCTGACACTAATTTTAGCTTAGCCTCTCAGGCCCGCCGACCCTGGGGCCTGCACATAATGGGCGCCTTATGTAGACAGCTGCCAACGGTGCAGGAAGAAGCGTCCCACCTTAAAATGTTCCTCGTCGTCTGCCAGCACTCTGTTCTTAGAGAACAAGCCGGCTCCCTGTTCCTTCTCCCACCGGGAAGGGGCTGCTGTTGACGTTCGTGGCCCAGCAGGCTGTGCCCCGTGGGCAGGTGACCCACCAAACACACGGGAGATTGCTTCTCTGGATGGGGTCATGTTTTTACAGGACAGTCTTTGACTGGAGCTGGAACAGCTGAGAGAGACTTCCCAAGACATTGCAGGCTGTGGGACATCTGAAATGCCCTTGGGGGTGTGGACTGGTCTTCAGGAGTCTCACCCTCATGCCTCACATTTGTCAAGTAGGTGCAAATGTACAATGTCATTTGATACCCCATTTTGTCCTGAAGATGGCCCTGTGTATTAGGTGGCAGTGTTCTCATTTGATAGATGAGGAAACCGAGGTTGAGATGGGGAAGTCATTTGCTGGAGGTCACACAGCAAGATTGGTGGCAGGGACTTGACCATGGATGTGGGTCTCTCACTCCAAGCCCAGGGCTCTTCCCATTCATCAGCCCCATAGGTAAGTGGCTCATCCAGGGCCATAGCCATCTGCTGCGATTCCTTATGTTGGGATTATTTGTCCAAACTGGAACCACTAATTTTCACCTGAGAAAGAATTCACGTTTATTGAAAATGAATATACCTAGTTGGTCCGTTTCTAAAGCACAAATCTAACCATGGCAGGCTTTTGCTTCAAAATGTAGGGTATTTCCCTCTGCCCACAGGATGAAGCTCATATGCCCTCACCTGACATCCAACCTCCACAGCCTGCAGCCAGCTGACCCCCCAAATCTGGGCACCCTCAGCATTAGACATCTCTATTGTGGCTCTTGGGCAGGATTGGGGGTTTTCACCTCCTAATCGGAATGGAGCTGCATGAAGCAGGAGGCTCGTAGGCTGCTCATCCCCATGTCCCTGGGGCCTACACTGGGCCAGGCACAGAGTCAAGTCCAGTAAATATATTGGCCCCCAACCCATGGTCCTTCATGAGAAACCTGAGCTCTAATCCAGGCTTAGAAATAAGCTGAGGCCTACCCAGCTACTGCCAGCCTGATAAGGAAGTGGCTGCTTGGCAGCACTCCCAGGAGGGAACTGCAGGGCTGTCTAAAAGCCACAACCCACTGGGCAGGCAAGGAGGAGGACTCTGGAGGGCCATCTCCAGATAGGTACTGGAGACCAATACCCTGCCTCCACGGTGAGTCCTCCACCTCCCCCATCCCTCCATTGCCCAGTCCCATAGCAACAATAATGCCTGTGTGATATGCCCCCTGCCTGACAGTAGCTCTTTGACCCAAGCTCTTTAGGAATGATTTATAGAAGTGGCATCATACAGCTTTGGGGGAAACAAGTTTTCTAGGGACTGTCTTGGCTTAGTGACAGCAGGACCGTTGCTCTTTGACTCTGTACAGCATTCCCCTCTGGGCCACAGCCCCTCAACCTCCCAGACTCTGGTGGTCTGGAGGTTATTATAGGAGAGGCGAGGTTTTTAGAGTCCCACAGCCCTGGCTTCAGCTGGCCCTACCACTTACTAGGTAGGGTTACATCTCTCTGAGACTCAGTTTCCTCATTTGCAAAATGGGACTAGTGACCCCAACTTTCAGGGTGTTGTATCTTATTGGTAAAAGTCTAGCTCAGCGACAGGCACATGGTGAATAATTGTCTTCCTTCTCTTGGAGGTCTTTTAGGGCCTGAGAGCCTGCCTGAGAAGTGCCCTGCTGCTTGATGAGTGTGGCAGTCTCTGGGAACAGGTGTTGGGGCATGTTGCACATGACACGCAGTCTAGTAGTAAGCCACTTCTCTCATTCTGACACGTTCTTGGGGATTTAGCCAAGGACAAATATTTTGTTTTCTAATGAAAGCCTATGAAAGAGGGTTTTTGTAATCGATTTGTTCCATTTCATAATCAGCTTTCCAGGAGGATGTCTTTCATTCACTTGTTCATTCATTCATTCACCCTGCAAATATCTCCAGAGCCCCGACAACCTGCCAGGTGTGGTAGGAAATGTACAAATAGGCCATGCAAGGACCCTGCCTTCAAGGAGCTCACTGTCTAAGCAGTAATTATAATTCTAGGTAAAAAAGTCGGTTGGGGCACACAAACGGCAGAGTGCTGAGTAGGGAGAGATTAGAAAAGACTCTTGCAGGGCTGAGTAGAAAAGCTTTCATCAAGAAGGTGGTACCGAAATAAGGCAATTAGAAAGCATAGAAAGAAAAAGACTTCATTCTCCAAAGAAATAAAAGCATAAAATTATGAAGAGTCAACTGAAGAAGGTATTATAAATTGTTCTATAAATAAAATTAAATCTCAAAATCCCAAAAAAATTTTCATAAAATGTTTACAAAGTACATCTGGAAAAATAAACATGGATGAATGGCCTAGAAAAAAAAATCAGTGTTGGTACAGAAATAGACCTGTGGCTCAAGGAAAAGAGAGCCCAGAAGTAGATATCAGTGTACGTGAGGATTGGTATGTGAATGCATGGCATTGAGAATTACAGATGAAAATGCAGGTGATTCCTGATGTGTCCTAAAGACAACCAGCAAGCTATTTGTAGGGAGGGGAGGGAATACAACTGGCTCCCTACCTCAGTTCCAAAATAAATTCCAAGGAGATTAAAAAACATGAAACCATAATGATACTAAAAGAAAGACAATGAGGGAATATTTGTGTCATACCGGAATGATGAATGTCTCCTTACATGTAATATCAAATCCAGAAACTGTGAAGGAAAACGATTAAAAACCCTATGGGCAAACACCCCACAATAATCAGGTTAAAGGATGATAACAAACTAAGAAAAGTATTTCAACATAAGCATGATGGGTAAAAGGTTAGCAGCACTAATACCCAAAGAGCTCTTGTAAGTGAAGTATTAGATAAAGACAAATTGCCAGCAGAAAAATGGGCAGAGGCTACGAACAAGCAATTCACAAATGACAAAATACAGATGATACAAGGCATGTGAAGAGTCGTCACCCAGGGGCAAAGGATACACATGAAACAATCAAAGTGTCCTTCGGGGGCCATTTCAAAGAATGAAAATACTTGGGGAAATGCAGAATGAGAAACAGGAACACTGGAGCACTGTTTAGTGGGTCACGAATTGATACACATTTTCTAGAGGTGAGATTATATATTGATACTTTCAAATGTCCCCACCTTTCAACTCAGTAGTTCACTTCTAAACAAGTATCCTAAAGTGCCCAGGGTTTATGTGTGTAGGAAAGCAGCAGAGCATTAGTTAAGAGTGTGGAGTCTGAGATCAGAGAGACCTTGTTTCAAGACACCTGGCCCTGGAAAAGTTCCTTAACATCTCTAAGCATCAAAGTCCTCATCCACAAAGTGGGCATAATAATACCACTTTCATAGGCTTGTGGCAAAGCTTAAATGAGATAACACTTATAAAACTCTTAGCAGAGGGTTGGGCCCCTACTAAGTGCTGGATAAATGCTAGCTCTTTTATTATTACCAATAAGGATGTTCATCATAGTATTGTTTGTAATAGCAAATAATGGGAAGCAACCAAACTGTCCATCAATAGGGAGCTACTGGTTATTCATTACAGAAACGTGCACAGTGATGCAGCCATCTGAGGACCTGTATTTATGAAAATGGAAAGATGCCTTTGACATATTAACATACGATTTTTTAAAGTATCAAAAGGGTATGGAATGTCCATTCCAAATTGCGTAGAAGCGTACATCCATGTATCTAGAAAGATGTCATTGATTTTTGTTATTCATAGTAGTTATGTTCTATAACGTCCTCACAAACACAGAATTAGCAAATACTGAACTGTTGCTTCTAGGAGAACTACAGCATAAGATTCCTGCGAGCCTCTGGTTACAATGTTTTTCTCAACTGATCAATACATAACCTTGTTTTATGTGTGTTTCTGTTTTAAGATACCTTATTTAACATAGATTGTTGATTCATTAATATTGAACTCAGGGCCAGCGGCACTATAACTCCTCTCTGAACAAAGCTTACCTAACACGGCATTTCTTTTGTAAGGCACACAGTAGCTGCCCTGTGCTTGGGAACACCAGAAAGCACTTCAGCACTGTACTTGGAGGCCATTTGAAAAAGTAAAATCACCAAACAAAAAGTGCAAAACTGCAAAAACTGTCCATAGTGTCCTTTTTGTGGACACTTGTTTACCATATGGGATCTGAAACTAGAAGGCAGAAGGTCGCCTCATTCAGCCTCATCTGGGAACACGCACATTAGGCAACTCGAAATTTTCACCACACTGGGCACAGTGGCTCGCGCCTGTAATCCCAGCACTTTGGGAGGCTGAGGCGGGTGGATCACTTGAGGTCAGGAGTTCAAGACCAGCCTGGCCAACATGGTGAAACCCTGTCTCTACTAAAATACAAAAATTATCTGGGCATGGTGGCGCAGGCCTGTAATCCCAGCTACTCGAAAGGCTGAGGCAGGAGAATCGCTTGAACCCGGGAGGCGGAGGTTGCAGATACAGTGAGACTCCATCTCAAAAAAAAAAAAGAAAAAAAATTTACCATTCTGCACATCCACAAGCGATTATGAATATAAGTATTGATTTGGAGGTTACAAATAAATTTGATCAAGTAGATAAATTTGCAAATACAGAATCTATGAATAATGAGGATTGACTGTATCTAAAAAGATAGTGTCTTCGTTCATTCAGGCTGCTATAACAAAATACCGTAAACTGAGTGGCTTAGAAAAACAGAAATCTATTTCTTACAGTTCTCAAGGCTGGGAAATTCAAGATCAAGGCAGATTCATGATCTGATGAGGCTCTACTGTCTGATTAATAGGTGTTACCTTTTTGCTATGTTCTCAAATGGTAGAGGGGATGAGAAGTCTTTCTTTGGCCTCTTTTGTGAGGGCACTAATCCCATTCATGAAGATTGTGTCCCCAGAAACCTAATCACCTCCCAAAGGCGCCACCTCCTAATACTATCACCTTGATGGTCAGGATTTCAACATATGAATTTTGGAGGGATACATACATTCAGGCCGTAGCAGATGGTCATGTCAGTAGTTATCTGAGTCAGGATTTAAGGGGATTTTTTTCTGTTCTTCTTTATACTGATAATCCTTTAACTTTTTACAGTGGGTACATATGATATGATCAGTCAAAGCAATAAAGCTATTTTCAATTTAGAAAGAAAACTTGTTATTGATGGCACTCCATTGTCAAGATAAAAATCCATACTCTTTAGAATAATATAGTTAACACTTTTATGTATTGCTTGCTATGTACCACACAGACTTCTAAGCCCTTGACATATATTAATTCATGTAATGGAGTCTTTTCACCAAGAAGCTCCATAATTATCCCCACTTTATAGCCGAGGCAAAGAGAGGTCGGATAACTTGCCTAAGGTCACAGTGAGTAAGGGGCAGAGCCAAGATTTGAACCCAGGAAGTCTGGCTCCAAAATCCGTGCTTTCTTTTTTTTGTTTGTTTTTGTTTTTGAGATGGAGTTTCATTCTTGTCACCCAGGCTGGAGTGCAATGGAGCGATCTTGGCTCATTGCAACCTCCTCCTCCTGGGTTCAAGCGATTCTCCTGCCTCAGCCTCCCGAGTAGCTGGGATTACAGGTGCCCACCACCAAGCCTGGCTAATTTTTGTATTTTTAGTAGAGACAGGGTTTCACCATGTTGGCCAGGCTGGTCTCAAACTCCCGACCTCAGGTGATCCATCTGCCTCGGCCTCCCAAAGTGCCGGGATTACAGGTGTGAGCCACTGTGCCGAGCCAGAATCCATGCTTTCAGCCAACAATATGTAAGTATGCTCAGTCCCAAGCCTGGCACAGGGCTCTGGAGATGCCCAGGAGGATCTGACCAGGCTCCTGGCCCAAGGCACTTCTGGTCTAGGTTGAACCAGTGGCAAGGGTGCACCAGGAACTTCAGGCTCATGGAAGCGGGGTGCTCCCCATCCCGCCTGAGGACTCAGAGAAGGCATTGCTAGCCCAGCATTCAGTGTCCCCACAGTCTCCTGCCCTTCTTTCTCACTTCCTGGCAGGCACACCCTCCCACCAGGGTGCCCTTGCCACACCCAGCCATCCCCTGCCCCTTGAGCCAGCCATGTTTCTCAGACAAGGCTCAGCTCAAATGCCATCTTCTTTCTCTAGCCATCAGGAAGAAGCAAGGGCTCCTTCCCCTGACCTCCCAACACCTGATTCCTCTCTGTTTTGGAACTTTATGGTTACTGTCTTTCTACTCACTTGTCCACACTCCCCCGCCATAAGCTGGTGTCAGAATCCTTTTTTTCCCAGCACCCAACACAATCCTCGCACATGTTATCCAGCAATACAAGTGTATTGAATGAATAAATGAACAAACATGTGGAAATATCTAAGATCCGAGACTCCCAAAGACCTAGGCACACGGGATTGTGGCAAAGTAGTTGTTGAAGGCTGCCAAGGCCCCGGAGGACCGTGGAAGGCTGAGCTGTCTGGCTAGAAGCCTCTGTGACCACGGGACTGAGAGGTGGAGCCGACAGGCTGCAAGGCCAACATTAGCCAGGGTGTTGTTTCTGTGGCTTCTGAAGCACCCCCACCCTAGTGGGAAAGACTAAGAAAGGTCCCATTCAACTTGTCTTGGCACTTCTAAGGGAAAGGATGGGGTTTGGATTAGCTGGGCTAGGGACATCTTTTCTGAAATAGCTTCATGCATATTCAGCTGCTCCCTGAAATAGTCGGGCGGCTATTTTCAGCAGCTTCTACTCAGATGCCCACACATAATGGCCTCTACCTTGAGCATGTAAACCAGTAGGAAGCAAAGCAAAGGGTACGGGAGGACAGTGTCAGAAGGCTTTTCATGGCTTCCTTCCACTCCCCCCAAGCCCTTGGTGTGTTTTTCCTCCCAGGGACTCTCTCCCATGAAATGGAAAGTCCTGGTTACTATGACAACTTGCTGGAGGAGGTTTCCCCGCCAGTGACCCTACCCACCCAGATCCCAGAAAGCACAGACTCACCAGGGCAGCCGTAACTTGTGGTACAACCTCCAAACACTAAGTTGGCGAGTTCACTCCCCAGAGAGACCCTCGGCGCCTATTCCCTCGTGGTTTGCACACACTTCTAACAGGTGCCCCGTGGAGGCCGAGGGAGGCTGGTGAAAGGTGGGACCCTACCAGCGGGGGGTTGAGGTCACAACAGACAATCCAGCTGGAAGGGTAGAGAGAGAACCACTCTACCAGGGAAACATTTATTTGCAAATACTTACGGAAACATCAATACGTACCTTGTGCTGTTTGCTGGGGAAACAAAGATAAATAAGACTCAGTTCATGAAATGAATCAGCAAGTAAACACTTGTAAGTGTCTTTCTCTAAACTGTAACTTTGTTCTCCCAAAAAGATTTTTTTTAGAAGTTGGAAATACAGTGTCCTAAGTGCTGAGGTTAAGGTGAGGACGCGGGATTCCCAGGGGAAGGAAATGGGCTCTCTGAGGAGGTTGGGAGGTGAGCTTGAGCAGAGAGGTAAGAGCTTTCTTGTGAGACAAGCAGGTGGTGGCCTGTGTTCCAGGTGGCCAGCACAGCACACATGAAGCAACAGAGGCGGAAAAAAACAGGTCCGTTTGGGGAACTCCCAGCTCAGGATGTCTGGAGCGTGGTGCCGAGAAGGAGGCAGAATGATCAGAGGAGAGGTGGGGGAGCCACATCACTGGGGCCTTGGAGGTGCTTCTCTGTCAGAAGAGTTCCCTGGGACCATTGTGTGTTTGGACAGATTCCTACCCACCCAGTCCACCTAAGGTCTCCCTATGTTATAGTGTAGAACAGTGATTAGAAAAAAATGCGATTGTGTTAAAAGTTTCACAGTGAGAGGTGTGACTTTAAGAATGAGTTAAGTGTTCATTCCACCTTCCCTGGAGATGTATCAAAAATTAAAATGAACTGGGAGGCCAGAAACCTGGATCCCAGAAAGAGGGCTGGGGAGGGACTGATGTGGGGGCTCTGGGCCTCAGCCAGGTCAGCCATATGACAAGAAAAAGTGATTGCTTACATTTTATACAACTGAATTTATATTCGTTCTCTTGCCCCATAGCCATCCAGGAAAAGAGTCCTGTTTTGTTCAGGACACCCTGAGAAAGACAGGGAAGTGTGCTTTGATACCTTTTAGGGCGATAGTCACCCAGAGGGGTCAGAGGAGAGCAACAGAAGGGGTCAGACGAGAGGAACTGAAGGAGATCGGGTTGGCTATCTGGAGGTCACCTGTCAAGCACGCCCTGACCCCATGTCACTTCCCAGTTGGCTTCTTTGAAGGCATCAGGAACCATCAACAAGAACCGTGGTGCGCACAGGCAGATGCATCTTTCTGCTCTGTTCATTGTTCCTCCATCTGCACTCAGCCTCTTTATTTATTTGTTCATTCATTCATTCATTCATCTGGATCTGTGGCTGGGAAATTGTTGGCTTAGATAATGGTTTCTTCACCGAATTTTCAAGGATCTGTGAAACCCCTAAAATGATAAGAAAATGAGTACATATCTCATGTTCATTTTCTGATAGCTCGTAGCTTTCAGCAGATTCTCAAAGGAGCCAGTGACCCAAAAAAGGTTAAAAACCACTGATAGAGATGGGAATTGTTTTATTTTAAAACAAATGATTTCACCTTTTGGTAGATAAGCAGGGTGAGGGAGCATGGAGTGAAATTCCCAGTTCTGCACTGAGCTTTCTCAGATGATGAAGGGGCACCGGGGATTCTGTCATTGCTCCCAGCATCGCCATGCACCTAAGTGGGTGCGTTTGCTGCAGCTGAGCCAGGCCCAGAGGCCCTCGGAGCACAGAGAGAGGGGAGCAAGATCCATTACCTAAGACTGCTCTGTTTCTCTCCCTTCCCAACCACAGCCTCTCTTCGAGGTCCCTTTCCAGCCTGCATGTGGCAGAGCATGATGAAGCCCTCTTGGTTTGGAGAGATGTGGAAAGCTGGAAGAAATCTGAGAAAGGAGAGTCACATAGGCTGGAGTTGCAGAGGTCTGGATATTAAATGAGGCTTTGAAGAGAAGGGGCAGCAAAAGTTTAGTGATTAGCTCTAAAAGTCAGGTTGTGTCATCTTGGCTGGAAAACCCCCCATAGCTTCCTGTCTCTGAGTGAAATTCAGAAGTTGCATAAATGCCTTCACAGCCCCAGTGATTGTCTTGCCCCCATATCCTCTGGGCTATGTACCGTTCTACAAACTCTGGCCTCAGGGCCTTTGCACTTACTGTTTCCTCTGTTAGGAAGCATGTGCACATGGCCCATCCCTCACTTCCTCTGGGTCTTTATTTAAATGTCCCTTTCTCAGTGAAGCCTTCTCTGGTCCCCTACTTAACATGACAACACCTCCTACTGCCACCACCCCCATTCCATGTTCCCTTTTTCTGCTTCACCTTTCTTGATAGCACTCAGGACCAGCCCACATGCCACTGGCTGTATATTGTGCCCAGTGCCTGGAACAGGGCCTGGTCCATCGTAGATGCTAAATGGTTATTTGTGGAGTGAATGAATCCATTCTTACCATGCTCCTGTGTTTATATATTGTAATCTCATGCTGCTCCTGTGATAACTCTGCAGGGTGGATTTTATTATTCTCCCTTTTCACAGATGAGAACCAGAGACTCATAGCAGCTAGAACTGCTTCCTGGGTTCTGGGGTCTCAGAAATGCTGTCTGTTTATACTCCATCCCCACCCCTGGAAGGCTTGATACTGTCTTCACTAGGACCCCTTGACCCATAAAAGAGGCTGGGCTTTTGCATGGGTCCAGTCAGTACTTACAAGTACACAGCACACTCTCACAATCCAGCTATGTCCAGGCTTGATATGTCCTGGAAGTGGTCAGGCATGTAAACTCATCAACAGCAAAGTCAAGGAGAAAAGAAGACAACTGTGTGGGGCTTTTGATGGATTCCTACTCCTTGCTTTCTCCCCATTGTGTATCTTGAACATCGATCGGCCCATTGTTCTGGAAGAGATTACTTAAGTGGTGACTTTGAAAATACAGTCTATGGCCGGGTGTGGTGGCTCATGCCTGTAATCCCAGCACTTTGGGAGGCCAAGGTGGGAGGATCACTTGAGCCCAGGAATTCGAGACCAGCCTGGCCAACATGGTGAAACCCCATCTCTACTAAAAATACAAAAGAATTAGCCTGGCATGGTGGTGTGTGCCTGTAGTCCCAGCTACTCGGGAGGCTGAGGCATGAGAATGTCCTGAACCCAGGAGGTAGAGGTTGTAGTGGGCTGAGATTGCACCACTGCACTCCAGCCTGGGTGACAGAGTGAGACTCCATCTCAAAAAACAAAACAAAACAAAACAAAACTAACTAACAAACAAACAAAAAACCACAGTCTAGAACCCAAAAGTAAACCCAGAATTCATCAAGACATGAGGCAACCCCCAAACGATAAGCCAGTCCATTTGCTTGTGGTCGGATCCACTGGTGCCTGCTGTTTCCACTGTTACACACAGTTCTAACACACACCAGCCCATGAGATAGGGGGAGTTTGCAAGACAGAGAGGCAGGTTGGAGAGAGAACCATGCTACACATACCCCAAAGGTTCCTGGTGCTGGTTATTGAGAGTTACAAAGATGAGTACCACACAGAAGGTGCCTTAGGGAACTTACAATCCAGCAAAAGAAACAGACAGAAAACAAATAAGTTCAAGTATATTTATTTATTCAAACCCTGACCCTGTTCCAAAAAGGATTCAAGGTAGAAATCGGGCTTGTGATATAGTAAGTGCTACAGTTGCAGTGGGGACCTGGGTTCATGAGAGAAGGATGATCTCTTCCCGTGGGGAGTTGAGCTGGGCCTGGGAGCGAAGCAGCATGGCCCACTTGGTGAGCTCCCAGGAGCCCATGTGGCTGGAGAGGGGAGTGAATGCCATCCATCCAAGGGATGTGCTGTGAGCCAGTCCTTCCCCTTGAGGAACTTACAGTGCAGTGGAGGAAACAGGCAAGGAAACAAAGACTTGTACTGTATCTGCAGCCTCCCCGCCTCGCTCTCAAGGACCTGCTCTCAACATATAGAAAGCCACAGACTGAAGGGACCTGCAGCAATTCCTGTGGTGGCCAAGGCAGGTACTCCTACAGGCCCTGGTCCTCCTAGATCTCTGCCCTCAGGCTGCACTCGTAACAGTCCCAAAAGCATTTCTGTTTGGGGGGAGTAACACCTTGCATTCCAGCAGCAAGGTACAGTTTGCAAAACACCATCACATCCGTCCTCTTGTGTGTTCCTCCAAGAAGAAGGCTGGGGGAGTGCCAATTTTTCAGTGTATGGATGGGACAGTGGGGGCTCAGAGACAAGTCTCATTCCTGAGAAGTGTCAGAGCCAGGACTGGAATCCAGGGAGAAGGAGAAGAGGCCCTGTCCACACAAGCACGTGGTGGTAGGGCAAAAACAGGCACTTGACCATATAACAGTAAGAGAAGGTTCTGTAGGTGGTAGGAGAATATTCAGGCTCTGGAATCAGACAGAACCAGGTTCACATCTGGCCATGAGCTGTGTGCCCTCACCTCACCAGTGAAAGACAATAATGGTATCCACCTGGCAGGTTGTTGTGAAGATTAAATGAGAGGATGCATGTGAACACACCTAGCACAGTCAGTGATGTGAAGAGCCAATGCGTCTTTAAGTTCATGGTCTGCGGCTGGCCATTATCTCATCTAATCCTGCAAGCAACCTACAAAGTAGATACTGTTGCCTGTTATCTCATTTTGCAGATTAAAGAAACTGAGTTCAGGGAGGTTGATCAAAGCACCCGTAGCCAGCAAGTGATGAAAACTGAAAACAGGCCCCAGAGCCCAGCTATTAAACATGAGGCAGTAATTATACCTCCTCTCATCTCACTGATGAACCTTCGGCCTGCACAGGTTCAGCCGCATGCCAGGTCTATGGAGGTGACACCTGACCCCAGCAGGAGGGCAGCACCATGGGACTGTACAGCAGGGAGTCGCTGGAGACCCTGGAGAGGCCATGTGAGCTTGACCTTGGAGGAAATGGTCAGCAGCTGCAGCCTTGGGAAGGAAGGGCTGGAAGGTCACTGGCACCAGGCAGAGCTGCATGGCCAAGGTGGTTGGTGGCTTTGGACTCACAAAGTGGTGACCTGGAATCCAGCAGGCTGGGCTTCCCTTTCCCACTTCCTTCCTCTGCTGCCTGTCTCGCTGAGTCACCTCCAGGAAGTCAGAGTGGTGAGGCAGACAGTGAGGAGACCTGGGTCCTCCCGCACCCCTGTCCCCACCTCCCCTCATGACCCTGGGTTAACCACTTCCCCTTGCTAGGGCTCAGTTTCCACATTTGTCAAAAGAGCAGACTTGATCTCAAGGTCAGGCAAAGGTCTTTTTTAAAGGCAGTGCTTTTGGAAGACAGGACAAAGGACCACACAGCTGCTAACCAACTAGGAACTGATAGTCATCCGAGCTCTGTAGCAACACCCTGCACCCCACACAACTTGCTGAGTTCCTCCATGGGTTATGAGGGTCACCAGCAGTGATAGGACCAGGAGGGTGGTGATGGGAAGAACCTCTAAGTGCTGGTATAGAGATGGCAGTGAGGGGCAGCGCCACAGAGGGCTGCCTCCAGGTCCTGAGCCTCTTCTAACTTAGCTCTATCCTCTGCCAAGCTGCTTTGACTCATGCTCTTGAATTTTTACTGAGTCCTGGGCCCTAGTGAGAGTCCGAGAAGATGCTCCAGGATTTTCAGTGCAGGTAGAATCTCACGGGAAAACACGCAGCCACTGTGGGCTTCCTCCCAGCCTCCAGCCATGGCCATACCAGCCCTGAGCCAGGCAATAACCCTTTCCTTTACTCAGACTCAAGAGAAGCTGTTTTTGCTAAAGTTCCAAACCTATTTATAAAACTTATCCCTAAGGATTCCATATTCTGAAGTCACCGTGAACTCATCTCTGCAATGATTAATTGTTAGCACTTCACAGCTCCAGCTCTGAGATGCAAGGATGTCTGTGGCTAAGAGGAGTTCCCATGAGTGGTGAAGTGTTTGTTGCAGGGCCTAGGGGGTTGCCTGGGTAAGGGATAGAATAGGATTATGTCATATACCAGTGCCTTTTACCACTTTGGGGATGGTGGAAGGGAGCTCTGCATGAGGGACACGGACTGCAAATATAAGGCTCTTTTCCTAGCAGCTGGGGTCCAGTTGGCTTGGTGTAGCTTTCAAGCCCTTCTTGATGTGGCCTTGCCAACTGCTTCAGCCTTAAAGTGCAGGTTCCCTTCTGTCTTTGGGGCTTCAGCCCCACCACTTGGCTTGGGCAGATCCCCATTTTGCTGTGTTGTTTCACATTTCTCTGTCTTTGCACATTTCTCTTTCACTGAACCACCCACTTCCTCTCACCTCCCATCTCCACTTAGTCCTCTTGTAAACTCTCATTTGAGACCCAGTTTAGATGTCATTCCTTCCATTCCTTCCACGGTGTCTCCCCTGACCTCCCCCATCTTCCCTGGTGGCACTTTTGTGCACATTTCTGTTATCAGATTTTCACCCCACTTTGCAGCTCTTTGGGTCTATGTCTGTACAGCTCCGCAAGCACCAGGACTAAGTCCCAGGCCAAGCCCAGGGCCTGGAAGGTGTCTATTGGAAGGAATAGAAATGAGTTCCCCAGAGCACAGCCCTGAGTGAGCTTCCGCAGGCTCTTACTGAGGTCTCAGAGGCAGCAGGAGGGTGGAGAGGCCTAAGGGAGTTTGCATTGAGCCCCCCCTTAAGACTTCTCTACCACCAAGAGGTCCTGCATCCCTAGGCACCACCTGTCCCCGGCTGGGCGTCAGTTTCCACTCTGAAAACTGGATTCATTTCTTTGGTTTGTCTAGAGCTGGTATTTCGTGGTGTTTCTGGAAAGTTTGTAAGGCAGCTAATGCAGAGCTCCCCAAGACACCAACCACAGGGTATTCGGCAGGGTCCTGCCTCTGCTTCACTGACCCGTTCCATCAACCCTCCCAGAGCCTGCTTGGGGCTGGGCCAATTCAGGGGCTGGGAGCACAGGGAAGAATCGGGCTTGGTGCCTACCCTTGAGAGCTCACGACCTAGGTAGGGAGACAGACACATCCACAGCAATAACATAAGCACAGAGTGCCACGGAAGCCAGGAGGAGGCCAGCCCTGAGCCACACGTGGAGGTGCTCAGAGAAGACTTCCTGGCGGGGATGGGCCTGAAAGACCCAGGGCAGCATAGTTCACAGTGAGCACCGAGCATGCAAGCCACTGAGTGTGGCCAAGGACAGGCACAGAAGATGTGGCCTCAGCTGCATGTCCCTGTGTGCGTATGAGAGAGAGAGAAGGAGACCACAGAGAGGAGTTGAGAGGTAAGAGGGCTTGGGCTGGCACAAGTGATATCCACAGAGACCCTTGGGGAAGAGCTTTCCAATTAAAGTCCTGGCTGAGCTCCCTTGATTATGTAACAGCCAGGGAAATGTCATCAGGGATAGCACTAGAGAAAGGAGGGATGTGCCTGATCAGGGCTTCACCATTCCCAGAGGGGAGCTGGGAGCAGATTTGTAAATGAATCGGAATTTGCACATAGTCAGAAAGAACATCCAAGTTGGGGCAGCCAGTCCATATCAGGAGGAGGAGACATAGTCACAAGGTTGTGGCAGTGGAACTCATGTAGCTGAACACAAGGTTTCCCTCCCAGCCCCTCCTCCCTCAGGTGCCGCCAGCCCACTGGATCACTTGCCCATCCCATTAGGATGGTCTCTGGGGAAGCAAGGAGAGAGGGGCCAGGCCAGCGCTGCACCATTCTGGCCCAGAGGATGTGTGCCCCGAGAGCTGTGCCTGTGAAAGAATGTGGTGCAAGGGTGCCTTGTCCTCTGTGGCTCACAAACTAACCCTGGGATCACACAGGCAGGAGGCCCGCAGCCACGTGAGCACCAGCTGAGCAGTTTAATACGTTCTGCCGGGGAGATGGCACATCTCATTTTAGTTCAACTGTGAGTCACCCCTGGCCCTCAAGAACCATCTCCAAAGCCCATTGATAAAACACACAGATCAGGCTCAGCACGGTGGTGCACGAATGCCATCCCAGCACTTTGTGAGGCTAAGACGGGAGGATTACTTGAGCTCAGGAGTTCAAGACTAGCCTGGTAACAAAGCAAGACGCTGCCTCTACAGAAAATATAAAAATTAGCTGGGCATGGTGATGCACACCTATAGTCCCAGCTACTCGGGAGGCTGAAGCAGGACAACCCCTTGAACCAAGGAGTTTGAGGTTTCAGTGAGCTGTGATTGTGCCACTGCACTCCAGCAGACAGTCTGTGTCTATACACACACACACACACACACACACACACACACACACACACACACACACACACAGAGAGACCAGTTCTCAGCTTCTGGGGAATGATAAGAGCTTTAGAATAGGATGGACTTTGAGCCTCAGTCTTCTCATCTGCAAATTGGGAATAATATTAATACCCCCTCCAGGGATTATTATTATGAGGCTTAAATAAGTGTGAAATGGTCAGCCCAGATCATGGCACATAGCAAGTACTCAGTAATTGGTAGCTGTGATTATTTTCATAAAAGCTTCCGCAGGGAAGGGGTTGTCCTGTTTGATTTGTATGCCATATACTGTTTTATTTTATTGTAGTAAGAACACTTGAGGTCTACCCTCTTAACAAAATTTCAAGTGTACAATACGTTGTTGTAGACGACAGGTATTAATACAATATTGTGTGGCAGATCTCCAGAGCTTCTTCATCTGGCTTAACTGAAACTTGATGCCGTTGATTAGGAACTCCACGTTCTGCTTTAAAAGATTTGGGATGCCAGCGTGAGAATCACAGAGCAGAGCACAGGGCAGTTTCCACGAAGAGTTGTGGTTTGTGTTTCCAGCACCAGCATAAAAGACAATGTTCCTGCCCTGGGTGGGACTCAGACAGCTATCAGCTGGTTCAAGAAGAAGCAAGTGGGACTATGGCCTTGGAACTATAGGCTGAGCCCCGCCTAGCTGGACACTGTGATAAGGCTAAGAACCTGTAAGTGATCTTTCTGGGTGAAGCTTACTGCCCCCAATCCTTCCCACTGTTTTAGCACTCTGAGTGACTCCCTGCCAGAGTAAGAGTTTGGACAGGAAGAAGATAATTGGCATTTGAGGACAAGGCCAGAATCTAAGGTATCCTCTTAGATACCTTGGACGTGCTCAGTACTGATGGAGCCCAGGGGTCTCAGCTGCTTGGCCTGAGAGGAGTGGCCCAATGTCAGGCCTGGTTGCCAGCCTGACCTGTAGAGAAATGACTATGTCACATCCTTAGCTGTCTGGCCCACATGGTCATCCCAGGGACCAGTGTGTGCCTGGGGTGTGAGAGCCAGTGTCTCTTAGAAGGAGGTTCAACCATCCTGGCCCATCTCCCCTTCAGGGCAGGATCCAAAACTTGGTTGCTAAAAGGATGAGGCACAGGGTATAGTCATGGAGTGGGTGGCTATGGAGTCAGACAGGTGTCCTGCAAAGACCCTTAGCAAAGTGGACCTGAAGTTCTCATTAGGGCAGCAGGATTGAGCTCGAGTCAGACCTCCAGATAGATGCCCTGCCTCCCAAGGGCACTAGGAGAAGACTGTGGCAAGCGAGTAGAGGCAAGCCCAGAGCATCCACAAGGCATGTGGCTTCTGGTGAGAAAATTAATTCTAGCCCTAGATGGAACTGGGTTTCCCACATCCTCCCAGGTCTGGGCAGGCTGAACTCAGTGATGGGCAGGGCTGAGCCTTCAGGCACTGAGCTGAGATTCTGGAGCCAAGCAGAGCTTGGGGGAAGGAGGGACACTCCTGGTCTACACAGTGCCAGCAGAGCCACAGCTGGGCAGCAGCACCTTGTAGGCTGGGCAGCAGCACCTTGTAGGCTGGTCAGCTCCCCTCCATACCAAAGCAGTCTTCCATCCCTGCTGCCAGCCCCCTCCCCAAATGCGTGCAACTGGTCTCTGGACCACTGAGAGAGACGAGGGAGGGACTAGCAGCTTCCATTGCAGGTACAGGCAAATGAGTCCCATGCACCCAACTGGGGAGACAGGATCTGTCCTTTCTATGTTCAGAGGCAGCCATGGTGCCATGGAATGAGTGCTGGATTTGGATTCTGACAAATGGGCCCAAATCGAGGCTCTGCTTTGCTTGCTCTGTGACCCTGGGCATGGACCTTGGCCTCTGGGAGTTTCAGCTTCCTCATCCGCAAAATACGGTCCCAGAAGGCCTACATCATGAAAACTTGAGCCACCAGAATTGGACACATGTCAAAAAGAGTAGGGGAGTGGCTTTGGGGAGGTGAGAAGAAAAAGGAGGGAGAAAGAACAGTGTGTGCCAGCCTCTGCACACACTGGGTCTTGAACATTCCGAATGCCCAGTCGTGATATGAGTCCTCCCACTCAGGATCCTTGAGATGTATCCCTTGTGGAGCACCTTCTCACTGGGCCATGGGTCCTGTACTGTGACACCAAACTCTATGCCTGGAAAGCACCCTCCCTACTTTGTGCCATTTCTCTGTCTTGATTGCCAGACCCTGACCCCATGAATCCTTCTTCTCCCTGGACATCTGGCCATGGTGATAGGGAGCAGAGTCTAAGATGAGCTGGCTTGAAAGTGTGCTTAAGACTCCCACCTCTAACTACTTCCTCTTTGAAATGAGGTGTGGCCTCCTGGCTGGAGAGCTGTCATCATCTGAGCGGGGCTGGGCATGCTGAGCCTTGGCAGCCCTGGGGACCTGGCCTCAAGCGGGTAGGGCAGTCGTCACAGTCACTGTAACCAAGAGGTGTGGTGTGCTCAGGCCCAAGGGGGCTGGGGTTTCTCTCCATGTTGCTTTGATGTGTGGGGGTTGGGTGGGAGACAGTGGTACTGCTCAGACTGGATAGTGCCTGCTGCTGTGTGGTTGTGGTTCTGGGGAAGAGGTGTGTGGGTGGAGAGGAGCGCGAGCCGGAGGCCACCCCTGGGAAGAGGAAATGGACAAGGCTGCTTCTCTAGGCCCACAGGAATTCCAAGCCCCTGGCCTAGAGCAGCTGGGCTAATTACAGCCTCCTCCTTGTTGGTGGGAATGGGACTTCTAAAAGAGCACCAGCCTTAGCCAGAGCTGGCTAAGGAGAGCAAGGTTAAGGTGAGGAGTGGGGAGGCCCTGTGGGTCTGGTGGCCAGCTGCCTAATGCATTGTCGCAATCAGGCTCCCAGTGGAGGAGCCGGCCAACTCAGCCTCTCTCTGGAGCGGAGCATCCAGGTCCCAGCGGCCCAGGAGTGAAGCAGACGCAGATGCTGCCAGGAACAGGCTGTGGGGATCGCCGAGAGTAAACAACAGAGGAGAATCGCCTTGCAAACCACACTCGATGGAAATCTCCCCAACAGCCACGTCGCAAAATGGAACCAAAATATTTATTCAGAGCAGCATTTTTTTAGAATTGCTCTCCAGCAGGTGACACAAATGGGCCAGCCTCTCAGACAGCCCAGCACAAAGAGGCATGCCCTGTCCCCAACCCAATAAAGCCAATAACCCATTAGCTGGGGCCTCCAGGTCAAGTTCAGCTTTATTCAGAGTCCTAGCCCATCTTTTCAACACTGTGCAGGGGAGACTGGAAGCAGCTTAGGCCCATCTGGAAACTATTAACAGGCCCCTTTCCTTGGTGACCCATCACCACTCACCAGAACTGTTGTTCCTGCGGACTCACCTGACCGCCCGATGTGCGGGGAAGCAGATGCATCAGCCAACCTCACGTCATTGGAGATTTGATAGTTACAGGCCAATGCTAGATATTAACCAGATATTGAACTTTAGCTGGGAGCTTGTCACACATTCCTCTCTTCTCTTCCCCATGGCCAACACTAATTCTTAGAAACAAGACTAGCTATAGGACTTTTGGACTTCACAGGCTCAACTAACATGTATTAAAGTTCTCCTAGCCAAGAACATTCTAGGCTCTTTCATTTCTTTGGCTCATCATTCTCCTGATGGCCTTTGAGGTAGGCATCACTACCCCATTTTATAGTGAAGCAAAGATAAGCCCAGAGAAGTTCAGGAACTGACTCAATGTCCCACTGCTGGTGCACGGCAGAGCTAAGATTAGAGCTTAGGTCTTTAACACCCTTTTCTAGCATCCATTGTCTTCTGTCACACTATTGTATTTCTCTATCACGACATAGGCTTGTCATGAGGATTAGACCGGATGACACATGTGAAGCGTGTTAGAGCAGTGCATGGCTCTCAGTGCATACTCATTTTCATTCCTCCTGCCTTTTCAGAGATTGTTTAAAAGTGAGAGTTGGGGTGGGAAGAGAGAAACTGAGTTTTGTCTCATTGTCTCATTTTATAGGGATGAGTAGGTGGTGGAGCTCAGGCATGGCTAGATCCAGGAGCTGCTATAATGTCATCAGATCACCAGACTCTTATTTTCCCCATTCTTTTCATCTTTACTCCTTTTTGTGTTGATCTCAGTCTCATCTGCTGCTTTTGGGCATCATCCTCCACATGGCATAACCCAGTGACTCTGCAGGGTGGAGAAGGGCCATGGCCCCTGCTGACTCCTAGCCTTCACCATCCCAGCTGGTGACTCCAGAATGAAAAGTGGACTTTCCTCCCAGCTGTTGCAGGATGAAAAATCCCAGGGAGGTGCTGTGATTGGCCCGCCTTGGGCCACATGACTACTCCTGGGTCAGTGCGCGATTGTGTTTGGCCAAACAGGTTGCCCCTCCCTGCCCTGGCCAGGATGGTGGCCTCCTGTGAAGGGAAGCCCTGCCTGAATCGAGAGTGGAGTTGGGGGGCAGTTTCCTGAGGAATTCTTGCCAGAAGAAAGGGGAGAGAGGATACTGAACAGAGAAAGAAAAGGAATGGTCGTGCATCACCCTGGGATGGATGAAAGCGCTGAGTCAGTCATAATGTGAGGCAAAATATGTAAATCATTCTATATTGGCATATCCCTTAAATCTTACAGATAGGGAAACTGAGGCTCGGAAGCATTGTGTGACCCTGCCATGCTCCCACAGTGAATTTCTGAGACATTGGGCTGGAGTCTGAGTCCCCTGTTCTTCCGCCTTCTCCTGCATGGGGAGGAAACTGTCCCCGCCATCCCCAGCCTCACCCAGGCCTCAGGGAGTGCTGAGAAACACCTAGTTGCTGGGCACGGTGGCTCACGCCTGTAATCCCAGCACTTTCGGAGGCCAAGGCAGTTGGATCACGAGGTCAGGAGTTCAAGACCAGCCTGGCCACCATGGTGAAACCCCGTCTCTACTAAAAATACAAAAATTAGTGGGGCATGGTGGCACATTCCTATAATCCCAGCTACTGGGGAGGTTAAGGCAGGAGAATCACTTGAACCTGGGAGGCGGAGGTTGCAATGAGCCGAAATGGTGCCACTGCACTCCAACCTGAGGGACAGAGCAAGACTCCGTCAAAAAAAAAAAAAAAAAGAAAGAAAAGAAAAGAAAAGAAACACCTGGTTGGCAGAGCTGGTCGAGGGGAAGTGGGGTGATGTGGCATTAGATGTTGCCCGGCCATTGGCAGTTCCCCAGCTGTCCCCAGTCCCCAAGATCCTATGTCACCTCAGCTCCATAACATTATGTGTCTGAGCTGGGCCGTGTGGACACACCCTGGAGCCGCAATCATCAACAGAGCCTGTGGCCTGGTTCTCCTCCCCATGGGCTCGCCCACCACCCCTGCACACTTTCCTCTAGGCCCATATTGAGGGCTGAGTTTGAATCATATTCTATGCCAGGTGCAGGGAATTCACGATGAGTGGTAAACTCTCCTGGTCTTCCTAGGGCTCAGCAGGCTCTGAGTGGAGACAGCACCTCAGTACTAACATCACAGGGTGATCAGTTCTCTGATCCCAGGGCTGAGCATTGAGAAGCAATCCATGTGGGTCACAGCTACTGTGACAGTTTCTGGAGATTCCATGGTGAGCAAAACATACATGTCACTCTCATCTGACAAGACTGCACACGTAAATAAAAGTTACAAATGCTGCTACTTGAGAGGCTCTGGAGAGGAGATGCCTGGTGCTGGGGAATGTGCACAGGGCCTGGTTTAGTTGGGGGCAGGCGAGGGCTTCCCTGAGGAGGTGACATGCAAGGGGAAATGGAAAGGTTGAAGAGGAGTGCACTGGATGTGGAAGGGATGTACGAGCAGAGTGTCCCAGGCACAGACACACCATGTACAAAGGCCCTGAGGCAGGGGGCACTGAAAGAAGACCCTACACCCCAGGTGGATCGAGGGGGAGATGTGGCAGGAGGGGCAGGTGGGGTCACTGAAGCAGGCCTTGGACACCATGTGGAAGAATTTGGCCTTTGTCTCAATAGCAGAAGGAAGCCATTGAGAGGATTTAAGCAGGACAGGCGTGGGGCACACAGGGGTATGGATTAAAGCCTGGAGTCAAGGACATTTGGGGTACCTGTGGGGGGACAGGGACACCCATGGGAGGATGGTTCTATAAATGAGAAGCCAGCAGAAGGCCTCTGAGGGGCTTTCTAGGCTACTTGGCTGTGAAAATGGGGTGCAGAGGATCGGACCTGTGTGGGGGAAAAGGGGAGTCCCTGTTCTGTTCCAATAAGCGTGGACTAAAGATGAACTGTTTTCTTTACCCGCCCCTCTCAGGGCTTTGTGCGTCGCTGTGTACATTGGGGAGCTCCAAGATGACTGTGGAATAGGCAGTGTTTTCCCAACGTAATTGACTATGGGAAAGGCTGCAGACAAAGGGACTCCTCAGAGGTGCTTGAGTGGAAAGGCAGCTGGATGTGATCTCAGCGTGAGGATTCCATCCTGGTGGCCGGCAGCTGGGTGGGGCTGGGATAACCCTGGACAAAGGATACCTGTTAATAGGCCATTATAGGAAACCCATCAACGGGCAGATCTACTGCAAACTCTATGGAGGGGTCCTGGGTAAAGGACAGGGAGGAAGTTCCAGAGCTGGGAGTCTCTCATCTTCTCTGTCCTCATTCCTCTGCCCTTTCTCCTTTTCCCCTGGTTCCTGCCCTGAGAATCCCGTGTCCTTGAAATACTCTAGGCTCCAGTCAGCACCCTGAGAGCTCTGGACAGGCTGTAAGCATGAATGCCACTGAACAGGATGAAGCATCGCCAGAATAAATAAATTTGTGTGAAGACCATCCCTTGTGTCCACAAAACAGTGGCATGGGTGGGGAATGGAGGAAAGAGAAGGGGAGGATGTAGTGGCTCCTTGATGCCTCCTTCCTCTTCACCCATTGATTTGTTTAATGATCATTTAACAAACATCAGGCACTGGACTGGACACTGGAGACCTGGCGGGGCATGAGACAGACTCAGGGCCAGCTTTCCTGGCACTGGGATTATGTCTGGGTGACATTCAATTCTCCTGACAAACCTGCTTCTGGCTTCATCACAAGCCCCTCTGGGGAGGTTGGCCCCAGCCAGCTGGGTTTAGGGAAATGCCCCGCCCTGGTGCCAGAGAGGCAGGGGTTTGAAACGCAGCTGTGCATCAAAGCTCTCTGTGCCTGTTTCCTTTTCTGCAGAAGAAAGACAACCCCACCTTCTGCACAGGCTGAGGTGGGGGTTCAGGGAGGTCCCACACTCCTGGCACCTAACGTGATGCTTTTAACGAACTGGCTTTTTGTTCTCATCCTCTCTCTTCACCACCAGGACTTGGCCAGGAAATTTCTGATGGTTTGGTTTTTCCCAAACTGAACATTTTATCCCTTCTTCCCTAGCTCAACAGCATGTGCAATTTAGACTCACAACCAAACTTGATTTATTCATATTTAGGGAGTCCTCAAAAATACCCTGCCAGATAAACCTTCAAGTTTGAGAAGCTAACACAATCTTGAAAGAAAAAAATGCTTAGAGTTCAAGAAATTGGACTCAGGCTCGTGGTTTTGGTTTGTTTCAAGCAGTGAGATACAGTGAGGAGAAGCTCTGGGTGTGTAACCAGGAAATCCAGGTCGTGGTCTGGTGCACTGCCTGTAAACTGAGCCGAGCACCCAGCCCTCCTCAGCCTCAGCCTCCCCTCCTGTGAAATGGGGGTAATAACCCTTTCCTCCTGTGGCTGCTGGGGAAACTGAGTGAGGTTCAAAAGCAATAATGAACTGAAAATGCTGTCTGCCTCTCCTGAGCTACTCAACATCTTCTCTATAAAGTACTTAAAGGTCCTCCTGGGAAACTTGCATTCTCTCACTGCCTCCTTGCACCTGAGACCACCCATCTGGCCTCTGGGAGACCCCAGCCGTTCCTGACCCAGCTGTTTGGCTCCAACTGTCCTGTGGTTAGAGCAGCTAGCTGGCTGTTCCAGGAAGTCTCTTTCTCAGGCTGGGTCCCTAGGGAGGGAGCTGAGCCCCATTTGGTGGGGGAGAAGACAAGGCCTGGGGAGGGGGCAGGAGGACTGCCAGCCTGGGAGAAGCTGTACCGTATTTTTCAAATAACTCCATGTCCACAAAGCTAAAAATGTGGTCTGGCTTTACATATTTTATATATGTGTATATTCCCGGTACATTTCCTTCTAATTTTTAAAACCATACGTAACGTCAGGGACATTTAATCCATATGGTTCTGATTCCTTAACACTTAAATCATCCAAATGTTGTTTTGTAGAATCTATTTGCAAATCTCTTTACATAAGTGTTTAACTCATTCTTTCTCAAGGGAATCCAGGCATGGTCCCTGGCTGAGTCTTCCTCCTCTTTCACTCTCCTCACTCCCCACCCAAACTGGCCAGATGTCTTGACTGCCTCTGCCCTGGGCATCACTGCTCAAGCCCTGCCCTCAAGGCTGGGGGAACCTGGTGGGAGAGGACTGAGAGGCAGACGGCCTCCACTCTACCACTTCCTGGCTGTGTGATCAATCACAAATTAAGCTCATCAAACCCTTTTCTTCACCTGTAAAAAGGGATAAATAATAAACATCTTCCAGGATTGTTGGGGGATAAAGCAAGGTGATGTGTAGAAAGTCCTTAGCTCAGAGAACAGGGCTTGCCGCCCACAAACAGAAAGGTAGAGAGAGGCACGTGGGACTGCAGAGTCATTCTTGTGGAATCTTGAGATAACAGCCCCAGGGCAGAGAAGCTGAAGCCGGAGAAGCAAAAGAACACTGCCCATGGGAACTGGGGATTCAGACAAGGACCAAGCCGTGGTTGCAGCGGTCAGAAGGGTGGGAGGTGATGGGCCTGATGCCAGGAGATGCGTGGGCAGAGCTCAGGTGGGGGTCTGGGAGGGGAGTGAGCATCCACAGTGTGCTCTGCACATGGGGCCTGCCCCACATGTGCCAGGGAGGTGGGGAGGGCCCCAAAGGACCTGGCAAACCATGGAGGAAGTCAACAGGGAAAGTGGCTCTCCCAGACGAGAGGGGCATGGGCTTCCCACCTGGAAGTCTTCCACACCCATCTGTCAGAGCACACTCATGCCCTAAGGGCCCCCATAGACTCTCCCACCTGCAGATACAACCCCAACTGCTTAGCCTGGAGTTGTGGCCCAACCCAACTGCACCCAGCCCCTGCCCAACCCCCACCAGGGTCTCCCCACTTTCTTCTCCCTCCCTTCAGGCCATTCTCCAACTTTCATTTTCTTTTCAGCTGTTTCCCCTGCGTCCATGGCTTTTCCTGGCTTTTCCACTGATAAATTCCTACCCACTCTTCAAAATCCAACTCAAAACTCATCTCCTCTGACAAGCCTTCCTGGGAAGATTTGCAAACAACTGGCCCTTCCTTTGTGCTCTCCTAGTCTTGGTCTGACTGGGCCGTACTCACTTGGGACGAACTCTTCGGGGTCTGTGCTGGGAGCTGTGGGTGTGGGGATGGATAAAAGCCACTCCTGTCCAGGAGGTCCCCTGTTCTGCCTGAGGCAGAGCCTCATTTGACCTGTGGCTTTCTGAGAAGGCAGAGTGGGACTCCAAGATGGCAGCTATAGGACTCTGTGGATATCAGTGTGAGATGGGAGCTCAGCTAGGAGGACACAGGATGGCCAGGGTGGCACAGCTCCTGAGGGCTTCCCCATGGCAGGGCTTATTGGTCAGCTCTGATCTGGACACCACCAGTGCCTGTACCCAGAGAGCAGGATTCGTTTCTCCGGCAATTCCAGAAGGAGCAAATCCCAGACAGAGCTGCATCTCTGGGACAGAAGAGCAGATGCTCAGTCTAAAATTAGGCTGCTAACTGCGACTTCATCTAGGCTTCGGAGCGGATCTGCTTCTTGCATCTGCCAGTGTGTAGTAGAGGAAAGGCGAAGCCCCTGCCTCCCTGTCGAGGCTGGGCAGTGATGGTGATAGCCAGCTGGGGGCCCAGCATTCTAGAGTCTACCTGTAGTGCTTTCCTGGGCTCAACTTCATTAACTCCTCACAAGTCCCCTGAGAGGGAGGCTTAGGAGGTGCAGGGTGGGGAGGGGCCTGTCCCCCACCCGCAGGAGCTGCCTCTGCTTGGGGGTGTCTGGTTGAAGCAGAAAGGGATGACAATCAGGGAAAATTTCTTCCCACCTCTTCTTTGTCTACCGTTCCCACCTCCATTCAGGCATCCTCTGGCTCTCCTATTATCTGCCTGAGCAGGCCCCGCACTCTGGGAAGGGTAGAATCTGTTGGAGGCCTCTGTGTGGGCCTTCTTTTATCTGTCTGAAAGCCACAGCTCTCACGGTGGCCTGCCAGGCCCCGTGTAATATGCCTGACGCAGGGCCTTTGCACTGGTTGCCCCTTTGCCTATAAAGGCCTTTCCTCGTAACTGCGTGGCTTAATTCTTCCCCTGCTTCAAGTTGCTGCTCAAATGCCACCTTCTCAATGAGGCTGACTCTAACCACCCTATTTAAACTTGTGACTCATCTCCCACCCCTGCGTTCCTGGTTCCCTTACTCTGTTCTGCTTGTTGCCATAGTCCATACCTCCTGCTAATATGCTCTATAGCTTACTTATTCTGTTTCTTGTTTACTGTCTGTCTCTTTCCCCTAGAACATAAGCTCCACAGGGCAGAGATTTTTGTTCATTTTGTTCACTGATGCACTCTAAGTCCCTAGAACAGGGCCCAGCCAATAGTGGCTGAACATGTGTTACAGAATGCATGAATTCAGGGGGGATGGAGGCACCTGGGCTCAGGGCAGCATCCTGTTTTTGCTAAACATGGGCCATGGCTGCTCCAGAGAAAGCCAATGCCCTGGAGATAGGGTCCCTCTGCTGGAACTGCTTCTAGGTCCTCTCTGGGCCTCTGTTTGCCCATCTATTAACTGGGGCTAATGGTCCCTGCCCTGCCCCTCCAGAGCCTTGGGATCACACCCATGAGGACATGGGTATGATTATGCCCCCAACCACAAAGGGCTACCCAAATAAGTATGGGGTATGCATTTGTTCAGTCAATATCACTGTGCACCTACTGGGTGCTAGGACCCATATTGAGTGCTAGGAGTCCACAGAGGAGTGACGGCTTGTGCCCATCTGCAAAGAGGCCCTCCCAGGGAGTGAGGCCTCTGCTAGCTATGAGGAAGAAGGAAATGCTCACTTACTTCAGAGTTGTTGGAGATGTGAGACCCCAAAAAAGGAATATGGGGTCCTCCTGGCATCTGAGGGAAGTCCTGACTTAGCCATCTATAAGGGTTCTCTAGAGAACCAGAATCAATATGATAGACATAGAGATAAATGTAGATATAGACATAGGAAGAGACTTATTGTAAATAATTAGCTCATGTGCTTATGGGGGCTGAGAAGTCCCATGATCTGCTGTCAGCAAGCTAGAGATCCAGGAGAGCCCATGTGTATTTCTAGTCTGAGTCTGAAGGCCTGAGGCCCAGGAGATCCAATGGTATAAGTTCCATTCTGCAAGTGGGTAGGCTTGAGACCCAAGAAGAGCCGATGCTTCATTCTGGTGCAAAGGCAGGAAAAGACCAATGTCCCAGCTCAAGCAGTCAGGCAGGAGGAGTTTCCTCCTACTCAGCCTTTTCATTCTATTCAGGTCTTCAGTAGATTGGATGAAGCTCTCTCATGTTAGGGAGGGTAATCTGCTTTAAGTCTACTGATCCAAATGTTCATCTCACCCAGAAACACCCCCACAGACACACCTGGAACAATGTTTGGCCAAATGTCTGGGCACCCCATGGCCCAGTCGAGATGGCACATGAAATTAACCATCACACCCTCCTCCCACCCCCAGACTGCTATTGATCTTTCACCTTCAAACCAAGACCCACCAAATTCACAGGCCTGCCTTCCCCTCTCCAGGTCTCCCCTCAATACTTCCACCCTGCCACCCTCTGGGACATTGCCTCTGCTTATAAGTTTGCCTGACTCAGCCCTTTCTAAATAGGACACAGCTAGGTGCCCAGGGCCCTTGCTGGGATTCTCATCCAGTCAGAGTTCAGGGTGGGTTTGAGGAGCAAGTTGCAAGAGATCAGCAGAAAAGCCTCGGGAAGACAGCTCTCAGAGGGCTTGTTTTCAGGCCTGAAGGTACATGGCTGACTGGAATAAGAGCCTGGAGTTCCTGAGGGATCATGGAAGCTTCCTCTGCACTCCCAGGCAGAGTGGCAGAGGCTGCCATATTCCACTCCAGCTATGGGAAGCCTCAGGAGAAAGCCTTCCAGGTGCCCTGTTTATTGAGCACCTACCTGGTAGGTACCAAGCACAGACCCCAGAGCTCTCCTAACCTAGTAGGGGCACCAGACACAAATACTTTACTATAATGTGAGAAATATTTTGATGGTATATACAAAGCTAATTACCAGAACATCATTAAGAAGGGGGCTTTCAATTCTGCTGAGAGTGGAAGTCAGGAAAAAATAAGAAAAACAGGACATTTGAAGGAGAGCTTGTAGGACGAGTTCACTAAATAGGCAAAGAGAATTTACAGGGGAGCTGGAGGGAAGAGTGGATGGGGGATAGGAGAAGGAAGGGTACGCCAGGTAGAAGGAACAGCATGGGGAAAAGTGGAGTATACAAATTCACATTGTGTTTACGGACTAGTGAGCTGTCTGACCCAGGCCACGCCCTTCCTGGGCATGACTGCAAGTGGGAAGATTGCAAGGCTGAAGGCTGAAGGATTGGGGTTCTCACCTCTGGCCTTGAGAGGTCAGAAGGGCTGCAGTGGAAGCAGAGTCTGAGCAGGGATGGGGTGAGGCCACTTCCACAGTCCTTTGCTGTGGATGCAGGCTTTTGAAAGTAGCCTTTGCACCAGGCCCCACCCCTCCCGTATTCATTTCTCTCGCCCATGTCTTCGGCAGCATTCACTGCTTTCATCCACTGTTGTCATAGTTATTTTCTGTAGTGTGCAAGGCCTCTCCGGAACCAGACTGTGAGCTGCCTGAGCACAGGATCCTTCATGCCTCATTTGTCTTGCCTTGGGATTCCTTCCTGCCCCGCCCCGCCCCCCGCCCCCCGCCCCCCCCCCCCGCCGGGCCCTACCCAGCCCTTCGCCCTGGGCTGGCCACGTGGATTATATCAATCAGTTGGATGAAAGTCTCAGCAGAGAAGAAGAATATAAGGGCATCTCAGAATTCTTCTCTCCCTCTGCTACTTCCAGAACTCTTTTTTGTCATTCCTGTTGCTGTTTACCTTGTGTTCATGTTTATAGGGTCTGATTTAATTCTTATGTCCCCCTTCCCTTACTTCATCAGCTATTGGCAAGGACTAAGTCTTGTTCATCATAGTATCCCCCAAAGAGCTTGAGTTGGGGGGCTTTTTTATTGGGTGACTAATACATATTGCTTCTGTTATTGATACTTTAAATGCATTTTCTCTTTTAATTTTATCTGCTCTAATTTATTCCTCTAATTTTTTCCTGGATGTGTTATTCTCCCCATTTAGCAGCTGTGAAAACTGAGGTATAGGGGAGTTAAGCAGCCAGTAAGTGTCAGGACCAGGACATGCACCCAGATCCATCTTAATCCAAGCCGTGGAAGTTGATGCTGTACTTATGCACCTCCCTTGGTGGGCACAAAGCCATGGGCAGAGTAAATATTTGTTGCTATTGATGATCTTGCAAGTCCCTTGGCTTGGGGAAAACCTGTTCTCACAGCTGCCAGGGGAGTGTGGCTTGACTAATCTTCTGATTTCCCGGAACTGAAGGCCCCGCCTTCCCCACCTGGGGCCTGCTGAGCCCTGTGGGAGTCCCCCAGAATGCTGGTGAAAAGCCAGAATGAGGCAGTCTCAGAGCCCAGGCCAGACCCAAGTCTCAGTCTGAAGTATAGGAAAAGAGGATGCTTTTGTCATTTGGGGAAAACTATTCCATGAGCTTGAGGCCAACTGGCCTCCTGTAGTTGCTGGTTACCAGGCAGGATGATCAGAGGAGCCGTGTGTTAACAGTTCAGCATGTTCTGAATATCTGTGACATTCCTAAGAGCTAAGATTTGGTCATGCACAGAGATGCAGAATCTAAGGGGGCAACAGACACATGAAGAAATGACTCTCACAGTGGGGCACAAGCCATGACAGTCTGTATCAAGTACTGGAGGCTCATGGCAAAGGAAGCGGCCAACACTCCCTGGGGGCCAGGGAAGCCTTCACAAGGGAAGTGGCCTCTGAGCTGGCCTGGAAGGCTGAGTGGGAGCTGGCCAAGCAGATGGGTGAGGGGAAAAGTATAGGGAACTGCATGTGCAAAATGCACTTGGCAGGCTCAGAAACAGTGAGAGATTCTGTATGGTGGGAGCATAGGGTGGATGGGGATAGTGCAGAGAGAGGGAGGTTTGGACTGGTAAACTGAGGCTCTGTTGTTAAAGGCCCTAATAGACCGGTGGTTTTGCTGAACAGGGACCCACTTGAAGGTGTCCTAGAGAGTTCTACCTGTGTGGAGAATGGATTGCAGGGGTAAGCTGGGCACAGTGCCAGGGAGAAGGCTGTTGGAACTTGTTGGTGATGGTGGCCTGAATTGAGGCACCAGGCATGGAGAAGGGCTTCTGGCTTTGGGCTTGAGAAGATTGATGCCCACATCCATGAAGATGAGCAGTATGAGAGGAGGAGGATTCTGAGTCACCATATGGGAGGACAGTAATCAATGCTACTGTTTATTGAGCACCTACTATTTTGTACACTGAAGAGTTCTATTGCAGTATCTTGTCAAAACTTCCCAGCAGCCCTTGGAGATGAGAACGTCAAGATCAGTGACATCAAGTAACATGCCCAAGGTGGCACAGTAAGTGTGGGGCTGGAGCCTGAACCCAGGTCTATGTGGCTCCAAGGCCCATGCTGTTATCCACAGCATCGGGTTAAGTCAGGAAGCTGGAAACACAGTTCTCAGGCTGGAGAGAAAGGATGGGAACTGGGTCTGGAGGGTTGGACCTCAGGAAGGTGATATCCATAAAATGCAAACTCTAGTCTCTGTCCCAGGACAGAAGCTTCATGTGTGCAACAGGTCTATGAAGAGAGCACCTACCATACATGTGCGCATGCACACACACACATACACATACACACACACACACACCCCAAACAGGAAAACAACCAAAGCATCTGAGTCCAGGAAAGCACAGCAATGGGGATGGAGGATGGAGAGAGGATGGTTGCTAAGTCAGTATAGGACCTAAACATAAATAACCCAGAAGGCCCACAGGGCCTGGTTGCTCAGCCCCACCCCACCTTAAAAGTGCTCCCAACACACTGTGGTGGTCCCTAGCTCCTTGGGAGCAACAGTGGGTTCCAAAAGTGTGTCTAATTTTGTTGTTATAAGCTGGAAACAAAATTCCATAGAGATAGCCTTCTAGATGGCAGATCAAATGCCAAACCTGCCCTCTGCTCTAATCTCTTTTAGCTTGTAAAGTCTCTACAGTGTGATGCTGGCTTTACAGCAGATCCAGGCTCTGTGTGTGTGTGTGTGTGTGTGTGTGTGTGTGTGTGTGTGTGTGTGTAACATTTCCGTGGAAACAAGCATTCAGCATTCTAGCCTGGGACAGCTGGATCACAGTTTTCTTGAATTGTAGCTCCAGAAGTAGAATGAATCTTATCTTTCCATCTTGTATGCCCCTACTCCGGCCCTCTCCAACTTTGTCAAACAGCAGTGTAACATTTAGCAGTGGGATATCTGTTTACCTGTCAGTCTCTATCCATGAACACAGGCTTGTGTATTACATGTTCCCAACACAGAAATGGTGCCTGATTCATGTTTGAGGAATGGAGGAATGTGGGAAGGCCCCCAGGGCCAAGTACTGGGACTTTCTCCAGACCTGGCCCAGTTACTTGCAGGGGATGGGACTGATAGGAAGGAACTGGCACCTGGTACCACCTGCCTTTCAGATACATGGTGGGAAAGGTGCCCTGCACCCCAACTCTGCCTTTCTGCAGACTGGTGGAGGCCTGGTCTGCAGGTGGGGGCTCACAGAGCAGAGTCGAGGTCAGGTTGGTAGCCTCGAAGCAGGGCTGCCTGCCCCCACCTTCTTTCTCTGCGCTCTGAGGCTGGAGTCCTGAAGACCTTCTGGCTTCCCGTGAGAATTGGCACCAGAACTGAGGTAGGGGCTGAGTCTTGAAGTGGGGACAGATGGTTGTGGGAGGAGCTAGGTGAGGGCTCCCCAGCTGACACTCCTGGCCTGGAGAATGACTACCGCTGGAAAGGCCTGCGTGGCTTGGAAGGCTCAGGGGAATCAAGTCTGACTGTGTCTGGTACAATGAAAGGGCTTGACAAATTGCATTTTCCTTCATCCTTCCCCTCCACCTCGTTAGGGCCAGCTCAGGACTCCGTGTTTTGGGGGGTTGGCATGGGGATATCCCAGGCTCCCTGATGGCTGCAGAGGAGTTTGTCAAGAGAAAGGAGGAGACAAATCCCAAGCCACCCCAGTCTCCTGAGCATTCAAGCCAGTCTAGCTGAGAACCCCGCCTTTCATCCCAGCCCCCAGCCAGGGACCCTAGGACATCAGCCACAGTTCTGGGTTGGGTAAATTCTCCCCTGTCTTCTGGTTAGTTTGTCTTAGGATTTGCCCCTCAGGACCATTCATTCACTTAACAAACATTTGTAAACTTATCAGTCCTGGGAGGGGAGAAGGATCAAGATGGAAAGTTCCCTGAAGCTCCCAGTCTGAGGAAGAGGAGGCCCCCAATAACTGACTTCAAATGTGAGGTGATGGGCAAGTCTGTAGAGGCAGGAACTATTGAGTTGCCTGTGGCATCATGGAAGGCGACCAAATCCATTGGGAGGGTCCCTTGAGGCCAGGCCACCTCTCAAAGGTGGGGAGGATGTCATTCAACTTGGGGCAGGAGCAAGGCTGTCATCTGAGCCTGTGTGTGTGAATGATAAAAAGTCACCCCTCAGGGCATATGAATTATAACAAGGCACCCACCTCCTCTGCCTGGAGTTGCTTTCAGCCAGAAAATGGGAAGCAGGACAGTGGGGGCAGGGCAGGAGTGGAGTGAGGAGCAGGAATCTGTCCCAGGGGGCACCCCACCCCAGTTGCCCTGCTCAAGAGAAGGACCTGTATCAAAGGCAGGCTTGGATTCAGGGTGTGAAGGACAGCCGGAGGGGTGGAGAAGACATTTCAAAGGGAAAGCCTGTGTGAAGACCTCAAGAAGTGGAAACTGGTGCAAAGTGGTGCGTGTTGGGGGTGGTGGCTGGGCAAATGGCAGGGTGGGCTGAGCTCTGGGAGATGCAGCTGGTCCGTGGGGCCTTGCATGCCAGATCAGGAAGTTTGGTCCTTCCCTTTGGGGCTTTGTCAGAGGGAGGATGACCCAATTAGAGCTGGGATTGGGCCCTGGGAGCTGATGGAAGTTGAGAGAGACTGGGGTGGTGGTGATCCACAGAACAGCTGGGCAGCTTGGCAGCTGGTCAGTGGGTTTGCAATTGTGTACGTGAGTGTGCAGACCCATGTCCAGCTGCAATCACACCTGCCTTGACTCTCTGCAAGCCCTAGAGCCATAGCTTCCTCCTCTCTGCCCCTAGGAGTGTAGTGCCTCTTAGAAAGTGGGGGTTCCCTTCATTAAAGCTGGGGGTCTGGGAGGAGTCTATTTGCTCTGATCTGGCTTTGGAGGAAGGGTGGCGGCTCTATCAGAGGCTGTTGTATAAAGGCACACAAATGCCCAAGGTCACTAATCCGCCCTTTGGGCATGACTTTGGAGCCAGAGGAAACCTGGAGCCTCCAAGGATCCCTCTGGAAACTTGGGTCAGCATAGTGCTTAGTTCCCTGTGGGGCCTCAAACTTTCATGACCCTGAAAGGGAGTGCTTGGTTAAATTCTGCATCCTAGGCACTTAACTTACCTCACTCTAGTCCTGGCTTAACCCCACTCTACACCCCCCACCCCCAGCTCCATTATCTCCTCCTGAGGCTGTTCCTGGAGTCAGCCAAACCCAGGGCCAGCCGTGGTTCCACTGTGGCAGAGGGCTGACCTCTGCCAAATAACATTTGGTGGGCAACAGTGAAATAACAGATCACGGAGAGAGATCTCAGGGTCCTGGCCTTCCCGCAGACCCGTGGGGGCCTGACTGGGAACTGGCTCAAGTGTGCTTGATCCTGGCCAGAGCAAGGACCAGAGTGACTCAGGCCCAAATCCCGAGATCCAGCAGCTTCTGGTAAAGTCAAGCCATTGGGAAGCCCCGGGGTGTCCCCCGCCCCCACCCCAGGCCTGAGCCCAGGGAGGCCCTGGCAGGCCCGCCCCGCCCAGAGCTCATTAAAGCGGATTCCCGCCTGGGGAGGCGCGGGCTTCCCGGAGCCGGGCTGGCACCCAAGGGGAAGGCGTAGAGCGCACACTTTGGGGACGGCGATGGACGCCCGCTGGGCCCGAGTGCGACCAAGGCGTGGCGCCGAGTGGCAGGGCCCCGGCGGCGGCGACCGGGGCTTCCCTGTCTGCCCTCCCTAGAGGGCCCAGAAGGAAAAGACAGCGCGGGAGCCGGGGCGGGCGCGGAGGGAGGGGCGGCACCCGGAGTGACACGGCCTGTCACCGAGGAGGCCGGCGCGCAGACCCTCCCCGCGGCCGCCGGCAGCCAGGGATTCCCCGGGCGAGGAGACCCTCCCGTGGCAGCCGCCAGCCGCGCCCGGGCCCATCTGCGACCCCGGCCGCGAAGGCATCCCGGGGTGGCCAGCAGTGAGGCCGAGCGGGCGGGAGAGGCGCCCCGGGCCGGCGGCGGGGTCCCGGTGCTCGGCGACAGGAAACTCTGGGGAGTGAATGGAAAGAAGTGGGTGGTCCGGCCCCTGCGACTTCCCCTGACATCACTGCCCAAATAAGGAGCTTCCAAGCGGCCGCGGGGCGGCCCGGAGCCGCGCCCGCCGCCGGCGCCCGCCCGCCAGCCCGCCCCGCGCCCACCCCGCGCCGCGTGGGCCGCCAGCGAGCGCCCGGGGCACCGCCGGGCGGAGCCGAGCCGGGCGGAGCCGAGCGCGCGGGCGCTGCCGAGCCGCGCGGAGGCCGGGCGCGCAGCCCAGCGCAGCCCAGTCCAGCGCGGCGCAGCCCAACCCAGAGCAGCGGAGCCTCGGCCGCCCGCAGGTAAGCAACGAGCGCCCCGCGCGCCGCGCCCCCGCCGCGGCCTGGCAGCCCAGGGGCCGGGCACCGCCGAGCGGGCGGCAGAGGGACCGGAGGGAGCCGCGTCGGTGGGAGAGGGCTGGGCGCGGGCGCGCGTGCAGTAGTGCGTCGGTGCCAACTCCCGGGACCCTTGGAGTGAGGGGCCCCGGCTTCTTCGCAGCCTGCGGTGGCCTGATGCACGCGCTCTCAGCCAGCGTTTTCCAGACGCTACTTCTGTCACCACCCTAGGGCGACACAAGCGTTCCCGCGTTCACACACTTCTCTGGCACACTCGCGCCTGGCACGGCCGTTGGCGTGCACAGCCTCCTGTGTCCAGCGCAGACTCTCAGCCCGACGCGGCGCTCACCCCTCGCACCCACGCATACCGTGGGACACACCGGCGGGAGCTGCTGAATGGGTTTGGCAGCCCTAGCTTCCCCCAAGGCCATGCAGTTTCAGTCTGTCAGAGCCCACCAGCCTGGGGCTCCTCGGGGCTCATTGGGAGTGAGTTAAACTAGCCTTGCTCTGGATCTTCCCGAGGAGCCCCTCCTCCCGGCATAATGACACCTGGCACTGGGGGTACATCCTAGCAGGTTGTACCTGGCGTGGTCAGGAGGGTGTGGCGACTGGGAGAGATCTACTCCCACTTCACAGCCTGGATGTTTCCAGAGCGGCTTCTACTCCAGGGGCATTTCTGAGAGCACCCGCCCCGACCCCCCCTTAATCAGAGCAGGGTGCTTGGGCTTCAGACAGAAGTGGTGGTGGCTGCAAAACAGGTGCAGATAGCATCAGCCTTGGCATCTTGCAGGGATCTCTGCATAGTGGCCACAGTTGTTTATCTATAAAAATATAATGTATTGATTGATGTTTCATCAAGGACATAGGGGAAACTGATAGAGCCAAATTATGGGTCTATCTCTTAGTGACTCTGGACAGACTCCTTCGTCTCTTTCAGGCTGTGATTTATCAAAAATGGAATGAGTGTCCCCAGAGGTATGTTTTTAAGAAAGATTGAGATCACGTAAGTAAAAAATGTTTTGTAGATGTAAAGCCTTGTGCACGTGCCAGTAACTGTGGTTTGGATGATTTCTGGGCTGGTAGTTGTCATGGCTCTGCTCTGTGACTTAGAACACCCTTTCTGTTCCATCATCTGCAAAAAGGGGTCATTAATAAGTGTCCTGTGTGCCTAGTAGCAGATTTTCCCAGTGTGTTCAGTGGATTGTTAGTTCTGAAAGCTGTTCCACCAGTAAAGGTTTCCCTGTTAGAGTAAGAATGGCAAATTGTGCAAGCTCTCTATTACCCTTTTGGCCAATTACAATCCATACTGGCAAATGAAAGGCTCTGAGAAGTCCTGCAATAAAAGACTCTTTAACTTTGTCCAACCCAGCATTTTTTTCTAGTTGCGGGCCCTTTTCAAGTTAGTAGGCTTGCTCTCCAAGGAAACAGTGCTTCAGGGGCTACCCATAGAGATGATGTAGTGTTGTACAGTTGCAACCAAACTTTGAGAGCTAAATTCTAATTGGTCTGTTTTAATGGAGAGTGAGCAGAAGCCCAGAACAGTTAAGAGGCTCATCTGAGGTCACACAGCTAAACAGTGGCCCAAGATCACCCAGTAGTTAGTGGTAAAGCACGGACCACAACATGACTCCCCATCCAGTGCTCTCACCTCATTGAATGACATCCAGAAGTTGAGAATTTTCCTCTAGAACCAGTCTTGCTGCTTTGTATGGACATTTTGCAGAATGTGTTTAAAAAACATAAAGATTCAAATGATTTATTGTTGAATGAATTAAGTGATAACCAGTTACCAACTCTGTGCCATTCATTTTGGAGACTTTAGCATGTAAAGTTCAACCAGATGTGGAGCCTGTGGTGAAGAGCTTGGTAATGGTACCACAGTCATCTCTCACACATGCACACGTACACATGTGTGTGCACTCTTACACACTCAAACACCCACTTCTACACACAAGTTTGTTGCTACACGTGCACACACCCACAGCCCACTCTAACTCACTCACACACGCCATCCTGTACACTCATTCGCACGCACAACCCTTCTCCTCTACACACACCTGCTCCCATGCACTCTCACTTATGCGATCCTGTATACTTGTTCATACTCACACATCTGCTCCTATGCACACTCTCACACACACACATTCGTCCCATTGTGTTCTAGGCTGCAGCTATGAGGTAGTTGTGGCAATGGGGATGTCCCCTTGTCCCCATGTCCCCAGAGCTGGTGAAGGGGGGCCAGGCACTAGCTCCCCAACATGAGTACTTAGCATGTGGGAGTGCTTTGCAGGGCCAACCCAATGCCGCATTTCCTCCGTGTCTCCCAATTTCTTCCATTTTCTGCCATATTTGTGGATATTGGCCAACTACTGCTTGGTTGCATGTGATGGGACAGCAACAGCTCTGGCTTCTCCTGTGCTGTTTGCTTTAATCAATGTCAAAGCACTGTGAGGGCAAGGACCGCAGCATCTAGCAGAGAGCCTGGCATAGAGGAGAGGGTCAATAGCATTTATTGAATGAGTGTCTGCCAGATGCTAGGATGGCCATGACCCAGGCCAACATCCAGGGGGATTTGATGAACATGTTTGCTGAGTGCCTGCTGGGACCTGGGCACCATTCTAGGGACTACAGCAGTGAAAACTATTTAATCCCTTCTTTCAGGGAGTCTGCATTCCATTGGGAAGAGAAATAATGAATATTAATGGATCAGATAAAGCTAAGTCGTCATATACACTCTGAAGAAACTCAAACAAAGCTGTGTGATGGAGAATGCCAGGGAGGAATGGGAGAAGCTACACGTGGGGGCCCAGAGAGTTCTCTGAGGAGCTGACATTTATCTTGAGATCTGAGTAATGAAGAAGTGACAGCCTTGCAAAGCTTTGGGGAAAGAATATTTGCCATAGAAGAACAGCAGGTACAAAGGCCCTGTAGCAGAAAGGAGCTGGGCTAGGGACCAGGAAGAGGCCATACTTTTGCAGTTCGCTGCTGATATTCTTGCCAGCACCCTTTGGAGGGGGTAACTGCTGGTGTTTGATCTGAGACCTACTTATCTTCCTGATTCAATCACTAAAGCCAAGCAGTGCATCCTGGGCTTTGTGGGGCGGGGCTGCCCTCTAGATCTGTCCATCCTCAACCCCTGTAAATGAGGAAAAGGTCAGACTTCTAAGGACCCTCTTAGCTCTACCGTTATAGAATTCGATGCTCTGTTTGCAGGAGGTTTGCAGGAGACAATTCAGGTGGTCCATCTGGAAGGATTGTGAATTAGTTGTGCTGCTTCCATTATTAATAACCATGATGTCATACATCTGTGCGGTTCCTGATCGGCTGCAGAGCACTCTCCCTTATTATCCTGTTCACTCTGTGGACTAATCTGCCAAGCGGGGGATGGGATGGAAAGAGCGCAGACACTGCCACACACTGCCGCAGGCTCACCCAGGCCACTTCACCCCCTTGAGCCCCTGCTTCCTCCGCTGCAGAGCAGGATCACAGGAGAACCTGCCTCCCGAGGCTCTTGGTGGGGTGAAGTGAGAACATGCACTTCAAGGCCCGGGGGTGTAGCAGGCACTTGGTAACTGCTGGTTCCTGTTTTACAGATGAGGAACTCAGAGCTAAGAGGGATCATGACTTTCTTTTGTCTGCTTCTGTGTCCCTAGTCTTCCCGGCCCAGGGCTCTGGGTCCATAGTGGGCTTTTAATAACTATTAGGTTGAGTTGAGTTGCCTGTGGTCAAATAACTGGTTTGAGCTAGGACTCAAACCCAGGACTTTGGGTTCCAAAGTCCTTTTTATAAACATCACGCTGTTTGGGAATAATTGTCATTAACAAAGACAAACCTTCACATGCATTCGTGGATGAGTTATTGTTGCTTGGTTGAGAATCTTAGAATTGGAAGGTCTCAGCAGTTTTGAGGTGTGATATTCTTCGTAAACCAATTAACAGATTTCTTAAGAAACATTTTAGAACCTTCCAGAAGAGGGTGTAGTTGTGAGAAAATGGTCTGAGAATTCAGAGCAGTGGTTCTTAACCAGGGGTGCCAGTTGCTGTCACCTGAGGGCTTTGAACAGAAGAGCTCCAAGTTCCACCCTGATTGTCTGATCAGAGTGTGGGGACAGCATGTGGGCATGTGGAGAAGTGCCCTGGTGCTAGATGTTCTGCCTGGGATGAGAAGCCCAGCCAGCAGGAGGCCCAGGAAGTCAGGCAGGCCTTCCATCTGCCTCCCATTTCCATCTGTCCTTGGCTGTGGCTCCGACCCCCTTGTCCCGGACCTGCAAAGGCCACATGGTAGGAGCACGAGCTATGGCGTCCCACAGACCGGAGTTTATATCTCCTGCTTTCTAGCCCTGTGCCTTTCCTATTTGCTTTGCCTCTCCTAAACCTCAGCTTCCTGATCTGTGATGTGGGAATGCTCACACTTACCTACAGGGTGACAGATGTCTCATTAGATACCTGTGCCTGGCACTTAGTAGGTGAACCATAAACAATAACTAGTTTCAGTTGTTAGGATGAAAAATTACTGAGAATAATAAAAACTGCAGTATTTGCGAATGAATCAGCTGCTCCTCAAGGGGGCAATAAAATAGACCAATTTGCCCCAAACACCAGCCTTTAGGAGGAAGGTACATTCCATGCCATAAGCATCAGTCTTTGGGTGAAAGAATTGCCAGCTCTGCCATCTTCCTAAACCTCTTCATTGCATAACCATTGCTGAGGTTATGCAATGGTTATGCATAACCATTGCTGAGGTTATTGGAGAGCTGAGGGCTGAATGGGGACCAAGGCCAGCATCACTTCCCATGCCTCTGACAGATCGATGGGCTCAGAGACGAGGATGTGAGCTTTGGATATCAGTGTGAGTTTAGGCTTGTGCTCACCAGCATCAGCCTGGTCTCTTGCTCCTGAGGCCACCGTGTGGGGCAATTGGGGTGTAAACACCCGGCTTGTGGTAGTCTCGGGAGGTTGTGCTTCTCACCTTACTCTGTCATTTATTCATTTATTCAACAGTGGATTGGGTCCTTCTAGGGGCTCAGCTCTGGGCTAAGCACTAGGAGAGAGTCTGCGTCCCCAAGAAGCTCAGAGTTGAGCAAATCTACCACCCACAGGCCACATGGCCATGTGGAAGTTGTATTTCCTCTCCAGGTCTCAGTTTCCTCATCTCTAGAATGGGATCATTCTTGTTACTTCCCCAGAGGAATATTTTGTTGTTTTTAGGGACCCAGCCCAACAGGCTCTGAAGTGCTGTCTAGGCCTTAGGGCCTCTGATGGAGTGGTCGGGCAGAGAGAACAAGGGCTTCCTTACCAGGAGGAACTTGACTCTGATGCTGGTCCTGCCCTTTTCTCACTGCGTAATTTGCTACATTTTTAAGTTCTCTGTGTTTCATTTTCTTCGTTTATAAAATGTAGTTATAATGCCTTCATTGCAGGGCACTGTGAGTGTTAGTTGAGGTGATCATATAAAGTACCTGGCTCTGAACAAATGCAACCCCCATTTCCTTTCTGTCTGGCTCTTAACTCTGCTGCCTGGTGCATTGCTGCTTTGGAGAGTCATCTCAGCCCATCAGTGCACAAGTTCAAATACCCAGGAATGGTCAGGGGTAGGCAGACAATCAGATTAGAGCTCCAGGTAATAAGCACGTACGTGTCCCTTGGTGAAAGGCGGGCATGGGGAGATGGTTCCAGCCCACAGAGGAATCGGGGCCAGGGTATGGAGCTGGGAGTCCTGGGTTCTGTTCCTGGAACTGCCACTAAGTACTGTGTGTCATTTGCCAGTTCCCTCCCCTGTCTGAACCACAATGTCCTCAGCTGCAGGCTGGCCTGAGGGATCCCCTGGGTTTCTTCCTGCTCTGAGAAGTCCATGGGCCTTTGATGTGCAAGTGCTGAGTGAATACAGTAAGGAAGTGAACTGGCTGCGTGTGGGGGTGTGGGGATTTTACCAGCTTTTTCTAGCCTGGACTCTGTTGGAATTGATTGTGTGAGGAGGCCAGCAGACAGGCTCTGGACAAGGAAGAGACTGTGGTTTCTAATTGGCAGAGCCACTCATGGGAGAGGAGGCAGGCAAAGAAACGTTAATGACATTAAATTAAATTAAAAGAAGGGCATTACCCTATTTTTTTTCTTAAAGAAGACCCAAAGGGCTCTGAGCCACCTGCTTCCCAAATAGCTTTGTTCTGATTTGAATTCAACAGTATGTTTGGGTGTAAAGAGTTGTTTTCAAGTTACCAGTGTGGAAGCAAGAGATTACAGAGTAAAACCAAGCATATAGTCATTCACTTAGCAGACATCTGTTGAGCCCTCACTGTATGTCAGGGCTGCTCTAGGCACTGGGGTACAGCACTGACCAAAACAGAGCACAACTGGGGCTCTCAGGGAGCTCATAAACTAGTGGAGGGAGGCCAATCGTGAACAAAGGAACACGGCAATAGGGAATGTGTCAGATGGGGTCAGTGCCATGGAGAAGCATGAAGCAGGGTGGGAAGTTAGAGAATGCCATGGGGAGGGATTCAGGGGCTCTTTTCTCTCTCTCTTTTTTTTTTTTGAGATGGAGTCTCACTCTGTCACTCAGGCTGGAGTGCAATGGCACAATCTCTTCTCACTAGAACCTTCGCCTCCTGGGCTCAAGCAATTCTCTCACCTCAGCGTCCCAAGTAGCTGGGATTACAGGCGCCCGCCACCACACCTGGCTAATTTTTGTATGTTTAGTAGAGATGGGGTTTCCCCATGTTGGCCAGGCTGGTCTTGAACTCCTGACCTCAAGTCATCTGCCCACCTCGGCCTCCCAAAGTGCTGGGATTACGGGCCTGAGCCACCGTGCCCGGCCTCAGAGGCTCTTTGCTGCAGGATGGTCAGAGAAGGTATCACTGATATGGTGACCCATGAGTGGAGCCATAAAGGAAGTGTAGAACTGAACAGACTAAGGAAAATTTCCTTTCTCTGTGGGGCACACGGAGGTCTATGGAAACATCTCATTTGAAGCTGGAAGGGTCAGCTCGGTCAGACAGCTCAGACTCTGGGCTGTCCTGCTTTGGAAACAGTGTATCAAGTCTGCTTAATGATAATTGTTACAGCAACTTTAATAATAATAATAGTGAGCCGCATGGGACAGGGCTTTAAGCCTTCAAAATGTCTTTCCACGTAGACTGTCTTATTCAGCTCTCTCACAAGTTAGAAGGTATTATCTCCAGACTGCAGTTGAGGAACCTGAGAACTATAGATGTGGGGTGACAAGCCCAGGACTGTATCAGAAATGAGGGGCAGAGTAGACACTCAAACCCAGACTTGCTGCCCACTGGACACTGTTTCTCCCTGCAGGGCAGCTGGGATCCACTATAGTACCCAGCATACCACCTTGTGTGCAGTGGAGAATGGTATCTGTTTCTTGAAAACAATAATAAATCCATAGATGAAGGAGGCATGACAATTAAATACCATGTTGTATACTGGAATGGATTCTGGAACAGAAAAAGGACATTAGTGGAAAAACTGGTGAAATAGTTACTAGTAACGTACCAATGTTAATGTCTTAGTTTTGACAAATATACCTTGTTATGTAAGATGTTCACATGGAAGGAAACTGAGTAGAAGCTATATGGGGTCTCTGTTCTATCTTTGCAACTTTTCTGTCAATCTAAAACTATTCCAAAAGTGAACATTTTATTTAAAAATAAATGAATGAATCCATATACACTTCCACTAGCTGTCCTCCTCAGGGTTGCTTAGGAAAGCCATAAAGAGTCATTAAGTAATTAAATCTCTGCTACTGGTCATCTCTAAGCATACTATCTCGAGTTGCCTGTGTGAGAAGGAGCAAAATTATAAACCAGGGCCTGTAACAACACTGGCAGAGGAATTTTCTATTGGAGATTCCTTCCCCAGGGACTGCCCCCAAGTGAATTTCATGTATACCGTATAACTTACATTTTAACCTATGCCAAGTATGCCCTTTGTATTTGGTGAAAGTTCACCAACTCAATTTCACTTGATGCTATAACAGACAGAAACATACTTTTACTTGTAGAGCTATATCAAGTGAGTATATATCTATATAATGAATTGCAGTGACGATAGCTGGGAAGGAGTAGGTGCAAGGAGAACAGAGTCAGAAGAGTCCGAGGGCTGGAAAGGCCTTTAAAGGTAATCTGGTTTTCTTTTGCAGTAGAAAACATTTAGGCCCAGGGAGAGGTGTCTCATGGAGTGGATGAAAGAGAACAGGGGCCAGGGGATTTTGAGGCTTAGTGCCTCATTCTCCATTCACAGAACAAGTGAGTTGGCTTAGGTGAGTCTCTGGGGACCCTTGGGCTGAAAGCCACCGAGCAAGGGATTGATCCAGGCCCACCCTTCAACTGCTGAGCCACACAGCTTAGCCTGTGCAGGACACCTGGCCTCCTAACGGTTTCTTGCCTTGGCATGCGAACATTTGGTGTCGCCCTGAAATCTAGGAGAGGCACCAGATGCCCAGGTGGGCAGGAAACCATCATCATCATGGGTTGATTAGAACCCATCTGTTTTTTTAAAAGGGTAAGATATCCGGGCTCTTTATTTTAAGCAAGCTCTGATCTTATGAAATAAAGAAGTCCAGCTTTTCCCATGATGTGTTTGTAGACCACAAGTGCCATGGGGTGTAAAGATGTGTTACAGGGAGAAAATGAAAGTCCAATGGCCAAGTACATTTGGGAAACTTTAAAGACCCTTATCCTGTAGGAGTTCTCAGTCTTTAATATGCAAAAGTGCATTGGGTATCTGCAAAATAGTATGTGTGTGTGAGGGTTGTGAATGTGAGTGTGTGTGTGTAGAGGTGGGTACCATGGGCACCTTTTTAAGGTTAATTGATCAGAGAACAAATATATATATATGTTATATATATATATTATATACATACACACACACACACATACACACACACACATTTAGACACATACAGAATAGCTGGAGAAGAGTTCCACAGAAAAACATTTTGGGAAATGCTAAGGTTATCTGAGGTCAAAGCTAAAAAATTTAAAGTGAATAAACAGTGACTCAAAACTTATTTCTGCATGTTAGTTTCAGCATGTCAGTTTCTCACATTTTTTCCCACTTTGTTAGCTTAATTTCTTTTTTCCTCAGAAGAAAAATGGCATGCAAATGATCCTTCTCCCTTCCCTACGTGCGGTGCTCATGGGAGGCAGAAGTATTGTGTGTGCTCATTGAGACGAGGGTAACCAAGCTCATGTGACAAATCAATGGTGGGTTTGTAACCCAGAAACCCACGTGTGACATTGGTGTTTAGGAGCTAAAAAAGAACCTTATTTTAAAATGCCACTAAAGACCAAAAACCCTTTTGTCATGCATAGCTTTCACACGCAGAGTTGCCAGCACCTGCACATACACAGGTGTGTTTGTTACCTCTCAGGGCAGGCTTCTTTACTGGTCAGTGTGCCTGGTCAGTGGAAATGCCCAGTGAGGTGGGGACACCCTCTGATTTGATGATGATTTCTCACTAGGCCGATCTTCACCTGACTCCTTGTCCCAGCCTTTCACCCCTCCACGTTGCTCGTAGGGTGAGTCCTGTAGACTGCCTGGCTCTTTAAAACTCTTCCCATCCTGGGCCCTGCCTCAGCCTCCACTTTCCCTGATCCTCGGCCCCATGTGTAAATCCTGCCCCATGCCAAATCCTGCTCCTCACTCCCCCAGGCACGTCCCCAAGCATGTCAGGGTTAGGGGCCAATTCCATGCTGTGATTGCCTCTCGTTGGAAACTGGACTTCAGTTTCCTTACCTGGCATGTGAGAATAATACTCTCTTAAAGGCTCTGCAAATAAAGCAAAGGATAAATAACAGAGAGGGAAATTTTAAGGGAGAATTTTCTTTCTCTGTGGATTAGATGGCAAGAGATATGTGGGAAGGCTTCAGAAACAACTAATTGGTGATGACGTGGTTGGCTTAGCTAGTTCTTCAGACTCTGGCATGTTCTTATCTGACCTGTGTGACCTCAAACAAGTTACTTGACATCTCTGAGCCTCCCTTTCCTTGGCTATAAACATGGACTGCAGTGACCATGTCTCAGGGCTTTGAATCAATGCTGTGAAGTTTGTCAGGAACCCAGAACAGTGCCAGGTGCATCGAAAGCTATGTATTAGTTATTATTTAAAGAATTATTAGTTAGAAAATTATTGTTCTATCAAGTAACTAAAAACATAGCCAAGTTTCAGAAAATGTTCAAAAGATAAACAGATAGTACACAGATATAAAAATGGCCCATAAATATATGACTAATGCTCTAGCCACCGAAAAAACAAAAGATTGTAAATTAAAAATGAGATTGTTATTGCCTAGAGGTGGCAAAATATAAAAAAATAAAAAAAATAGGGAAGATCTAGTACTGGCAAGGGCCAAAGGGTCTTGAGAATCTCACTTGGTAACAATGAAAATTATAAATGCATATTCAGTCATCCCTTGGTATCCATGGGGAATTGGTTCCAGGACCCCCTGAGGGTGCCAAAATCCACAGCTACTCAAGTCCTTTATATAAAATGGTGTAGTGTTTGCACATAACCTACACACATCCTCCTGTATACTTAAGTCATCTCTAGATTATTTATGATACCTAATATATTGCTTACATATCACTTCATTTATGTGGATCACATAGTCCTTGGCACACAACAAATTCAAGTTTGGCTTTTTGGAACTTTGTGGATTTTTTTTTTTTTTTTTTTTTTTTTGAGATGGAGTTTCACTCCTGTTGCCCAGGCCGGATTGCAATGGTGCTATCTCAGGTCACTGCAACTTCCGCCTCCCAAGTTCACGCGATTCTCCTGCCTCAGCCTCCCAAGTAGCTGGGATTACAAGCGTGCGCCACCATGCCCAGCTAATTTCTTGTATTTTTAGTAGAGACGGGGCTTCACCGTGTTGGCCAGGCTGGTCTCGAACTCCTAAACTCAAGTGATCTGCCTGCCTTGGCCTCCCAAAGTGCTGGGATTACAGGTATGAGCTACTACGCCCGGCTGGAATTTTTGTTCCAACTATTTTTGATCCTCAATTGGTTGAATCCATGGATGTGGAACCCACAGACAGAGAGAGCTGACTGTACCCACTTTGGTCCAGTAATTCCCTGGCTACAGAAAAATATGTACTCAAAAATATATGTGTACAAAGGTACTCCCTTGTAGCATTGTTTGAAATAGAGAGAAATTGGAAATGACTTCAGTGTCCAGCAGAGACAATGCTTAAAAAATTTATGGTGCATTTATGCCAGAGAATACTTTGGGGCCATTTCAAAAGAAAGAAATGATCCTTCAGGTCTTAACGTGGGAGGATATTCAGAATGTATTCTTAACTGGAAAAAGGTTTCTGTGTGATATGTTTAGGACAATCTCATTTTTATATAGGAAAAGTTAAACAGTTAAGTCTGTGTGTGCACATGTAGAAATGTTTCTGCACTCAGAGAAACAGCCTGGGAACATGCCCAGTGAACTATGCTTGGTGGTTTCATCTGGGAAATAGGCTTTGAGAGGATGAAGCAGGACTTGTCTACTTCTTACTTTAAATATCTCTTTATTAAAAAAAAAAAAAAAAAAAAAACCAACAACAACAAAAAAAACAAAAAAAAAAACCCCAGAAAACAAAAAAGAAAACCCAAGAAAATAAAGAGAAAAGAAAACTCTTTACATTACAGGATTATTGTGATGATTACATGAGATCATAATACTTGACAAATATTTAACACAGTGCCTGACACTTAGCAAGCGCCCAGGAAATGCTTCTAGCCTCTTCTTCCTTCCTCAGAGTCTGTACCTCCCCTGCCCCCACCATGCCCGTGCCAGTGTTTTTCCCTGACTGTGAGATCAGTAAGCACGCAATGGTGCTTCAACAGTGTCAACACATGCCACTGCTCTGTCACCGCCCACGTGTCTGCCCTTGTGGGGCCACCAGTCTAAAGGACCCACCCCTCCCATTCCCTAGCAGTCCCTCGGGTCCTTTCTTCTTGACCCTCTTTTGAAGAGCTGCCATCCTTAACTGGGTGCTGCCCAGCCACACCTCCTGGCTCCCAGAAGGAGCCTCTAGCCACCTTGCATTGTGGGGCTGCCTCTGTCACCACCACATTCCAAGGGTGAATCTTAAGGATTTGGGTCATTTCTGCTTGCCGTTTTGTTTCTTTTCCGTTTCCGTTCCCGGCCAGGCTTTCCCACCCCCGGGGATGTGGGCTTTCCTGACTCCCTTCCCCCATGAGCTTCCACCTGGCCCTGATGAATTCCATCATGCCTGCTTAAAATCATTTTACTTGCAATTTGCTAATTTAATTCTAGTCTTACAGAATTTTGGCAACCCTGCCAAATTGGGTGCCAGATGCAGATTTAATGAGCATATTTTCAGTTATTTCTTTCCTGTCTTCATGAAGATGCTGAAGAGAACAGGGTCTGGAACTCATCCCCAGGGGACTCCGTCTCCAGAGCATCCCTCCCCGCATTTGATCCTGAGCCACTGGGCATGACCCTCCAGCCAGGTCTCTCCCCATCTAACGGGAGGAGCTCTTTGGAGAAGGAAGCTATTATTGCATCATCTCCTAGTCTTAGAAGCCCCAACCCAATTCCCATCATTTAGATTTCATAGGAAATGTATTTGGGGAAAATTACTTATTTCCTTCGGCCCATGTCTCCCAGCAGCCATATGCAGCTCAACAGATGTTCAAGATGTGTTAACAAACACATATTGAGCCCTTTTTAGAGGGATTTCTTGCAGTGTGGCCTGTTGACTAACTGCAACAGAATCATGGTGGGGAATGAGGGGATTGGGGAAATACAGATTCCTGGGCCCTGCCCCGCAGCTGTAGAATGAGACAGTGGGAGAAGGTGGAGCCTGGGATTCTGCAACCCAGAGGATTCTTATGCCTCCAGCGTTTCCACATGTGTTACCTCATTTCAATTCATACCAACCCCTTATGGGAGACATTTTTATCTCCCAGAGTGAGACTCAATGATGTCAAGTGGGAGGCTCAGGCCACAAAGTGATGAACTTCAGAACTGGGACTCTACTTGAGGCTTTTGAGTCTAAATATAGAGCTCTTTCCATCTTCCCATAGAAGCGGCTCAGGGCCCAGCTCTGTTACCCATGATCCTAATATTATATGATCCAAAGCAGGTCTATGCCTTCTCGAATAAATCCACACAGCCTCTGCTGTGCAGACAAGGATGCAGAGGCTCTGAGCATTTGAGCTACCAAGCCATCAAGTATGCAGCACTGTTAAAGCAGGATCCAGGACCCATACCACATTGGACTCTAAATTCTGTGCCAAGCAGTGCCAAGGGCTAAATGGAGCATACGATGTCCTCTCCATCAAGGAATGGGTGGGAGAAACAAGTGGAGTTCACTGGCTTCAGTGGCAGAGGCCATGACTTTGGGCAAGTCACTTCCACTTCCATGCCTTGGTCTTGTCATTGGTACAAGGATGGGGTTGGCCTACAGTCCATGACCTCTGAACTTTTAAATTCATGTAACCCCCCTCCATATCCTCCCAACTTTTTGAAAACCCAAATAAAATCTTAGGCCACATCCCAATACATACAAAGAGACAAAAATTGGAGACACCTTGAGCTGCTCAGTGCTTTCTAGGAGGTAAATTGGACACATTTCATTTAGCATTTGCCATTGATCATCTCTGTGTCTCCTCCCCTGGCCCCCCAAGTGGGACATGGTGGCTGCAGCCTCAGGCTTTGGAGTCTGGCACACAGAGGTCCAGCCTGGGCCTGCCACCTTCTGGCTGTGTGACCTTGGGCAACTAAGTTGCTTCTCTAAGACGGCGGTGATGATGGTTGAGTGGAGGTGAGGGATGAAATGCGTCAATGCATGCATGTGTAATACTTTGCTGAGTGCCCAGCATGTAGGAGGTGCATTAACTCCATTTTCCTTTGTCGGACTAGGATGAAAAGACATGAGAAATTAAACAGTCGTGGGGGACATTTCCCAGGGTCATAGAGACACAATGCCATATGAGTGAGTGGTATAGGATGGTGAGGCCCAGGCATTCATTGGTCTGTATATTTCAGCAAATGTTTCAGCCCCTGCAGTGGGTGAGATCTTGTTCTATGGAAAAAACCTGTAGAAAGAGGGGCTTTTGGAGAAGGTAGGGTTTGAGCCCAGCTTCCCAGATAGGGCTCCTGGTGCAGGGAGGCAGAGCAGGCTGGCAGGGCTCACCAGGAGCAAGGACTGGGCTGGGGGCTGGCAGGGCTTGTGAGAGTGGGTCCCAGGCCCACCAGGCAGGGCCCCACCAGGCAGGCACGTCCCAGAGGCCCAAGGAGGGGGCCAGATCAGAACATCCCATGGGCTTCGGGCCCAAGAGACCAAGAGTGTTCTGCAGATCCCAATGTTTGGTGGCAAGAGATCCAAGAAGGAGTGATTGGGACTTTGTAGTGACTTGTGGCTCAGAGGCAGTGAGGCTGAGGAGAGAAGGAGACTCCAAGCTCACCACAGTGGTGTGGAAATGTGGTGACCAGGCCCGGCCCCACAGTCAGATCCCTATGTTCCCCCTGCTGGAGGCAGGCTGCAGGAGGAGTGTTCCCCAAGGCCTCAGCATGCCCTGGAAGGGCCTCCAACTTAGAACCCACTGGAACCTCCCATACTATGATGGAGAGGGTGGAGAACGAGAGAGCAAAGTACCAAGGGAAGGGGAGGCTTTCCATGTCAGTGGGGTTATTTCTGGCTCTGCTCCTGCTGTTGCAGTCACTGTGGAAACAGCCTGTGCCCGGTTCAGTGTGGAAACATGACAAAGTTTTCAATGGTGATGTGTGCTAAGCAGGCAGCCAGGAGGCTGAGTGTGTGTCTGCCTGCCTCCCTCTCCTGCCCACACCATCCATCCCGTCTCTCTCATCCTGGGCCACCTTCCTTCCAAAACCCCATTTGGAGGAGATGTGTCTCACACAGTGTGAAAGGCGGAATAATGCCCAACTCAAAGGTGTGTGCATCCTGATTCTCAAAGTCTATGAGTATGGTGGGTTCCAGGGCAAAGGGGAGGGAAGGTAGCAGATGGAATTAAGATTGCCAATCAGCTGGCTTTAGAATAGGGTGATTGTCCTGGATTACCCACAAGGTCCCAGTGGAATCTCAAGGGCCTTTAAGTGTGGTAAACAGAGGCAGAAGAGTCAGTGCCAGGGGGATGCAGTGTGAGAAAGACTTGACCTGGCCATTGATGTCTTTGAGGAGGCCATGAGCCAAAGAAGGAGTACAGCTTCTAGAAGCTGGAAAAGGAGGAAACAGATTCTTCCCTGGAGCCTCCGGAAAGCAATGCAGCCCTGTCAACACCTGGATTTTAGCCCAGTGAGACCCATTTTGGATGTCTGACCTCCAGACCTCTCAGATAATAAGTTTGTGTTGTTTTAAGCCATTAAGTTTGGCTTAAATTGATTATAATTTGTTACAGAAGCGTTACAAAACTAATGCATGAAGTACAACAGGGAGGCTGAGGCCATGATGGGGAAGAGGTCCTTGGAGTGCCCTGGAGGCAGAGGACTCTGTAGTTGTGCTCTTCTGTTTTATCTCCATCTGAGCTTTGCCTTGTGCCTCACCCTCATGGGTCCCCATTGGCCAGACCACTCTGCAAGTAAGAAAGTGGTTGTAGACCCTTGAACATGGTCTCCTGCAGGCACACCGTGCAGACATCATCTCTTCTGCCAGGAATGCCACCCCATCCTTCTCCATAAGCCCTCCTGTTTCTCAAGGCTCCCGTCCCATCTCCCGCAAGGAACATCTCCTTCCTCTGCTACTGTGTGTGCCTCTGCCAGCTGAAACTGGTTGTGCCCCGCACTCATGGGAGCCAGGCTGTGTCCACATGCTGAAGGGTCTGGATCTGAACACAGGGTGCCTGGGGTTTGCCCCTGGCTCTGACACTTGGTAACTTGGATCTTGAGCCAACCCTTCCCTCCTTCCTTCTCCATAGGCTGGAGGTTAAACAAGGCTGATGAAGAAGGCCTTTGAAGACACTGCTCACCTGGGGAAGTACTGCTGTCTGTTATTTTTCTCTCCCAGAGATACAGCCCAGGAGTAAAAACTTCTCTCCCAACCTTGGCGTCCCCTGAATGCTGCCTGGAAGCCCCCCTCTCCTTACTTCACCAAGCATCTCTCATAAGGCCAGGTCTGGACAAAACCAGGAAAATGTAGAAAACCAGGGTCAGGTCATGATGGGTGAGGTGAGCAAGGTGCCCGGGGTGCAAAATTTAAGGAGGTACTTTTCCTCAGGGTTGTGCAAATGTGGCATGGAGAGTAAACCCCACACTATTTTATAGATGAGGGAACAGACCTAGAAAGGGAAATGCCTTGCTCAGGGGCACACATTGGTAGAGCTGGGGCCACGACAGAGGCCTGTCACCTTCAGTTGCAGGGCAGGTTCACTCTTTTTCAAACTGAATGCATGAATGAATGGTTGGGTGGGTTCATTAGCCCAGCATGTATTTACTGAGCACCTATTCTCTGTTAACACTATGCTGGAGGCTGGGCTGCAGCTTGGGAACAAGACAAACAGGGCCTGGTGCTCCCCTGAGGATTTATATTCTGTGAAGGCAGAATAAGTAATTATGCAATTAGTTTTTTAATTACAGTGGTGATACATGCTATGCAGGGGATGGCCAGAAGCCATAGGTTGTGAATGGTTGTGCAGGCTGTGCACTGCACAGGTGCATGTGGAGGACCTACTGTGGAGACTCTGTTAAGGAGTTTCCAGGAAAATATGGAAGGCAGGATCAGTATGTTCTTAAAGTAACAGTACAAGACCATGAGCAATAAGACAGAGAGCCAGATTGGAAGAAGGGCCTAGAATTGCAACCCTACTTCCTTCTCTTCTAGGGCCCTAGGCTCTCATCTTCTCTCCCTCCCTGTGTGGCGGTCAGCCCTCCCTTGGGAGTCTCAGAGTCACGCAGTCAGCCCTCCCTTGGGAGTCTCAGAGAAGGAGCCCTGCAGCCAGCAGGGCCTGGGGGTCCAAGAGGAACGAGGCATTGCCCTGTCTTGTGCGGCAGAGCTTCTGCTGCCCTGGATTCGATTCAAGGGCTTGGAGGCCTGGGATAGCAGCAGGGGCTGGAGTCTTCAAAACCAAGGATTCTCTGCCTGGACAAAGCATGGTTCTCAGTATTGCCTGTTCTCTGGAATGTTGGGTCTGGGTGGAGCCTGGCTTCTAGGAATTAGGCATCCCACCAGCTCACTGTGAAGCTTTGGGTACCCATGCCTCAGAGTGTTTCTGCATGCAAAAAGAAAGCTTGCGTAAAAATACAGGGAGATGTGTGCTATTGTTTTATTAAAGTATCTCGCCTGCCTGTTGGGTGAGGCCAGCTCCTAGGCCAACCACCTGGGCCAGCTGTGGTATAATATCCTGGGAGCCAGTTCCCCTTCTCCCTTTTGCTTGCTGGGGGACTTTAGATAATCCTCACCTCCCTGAGCCTCACTCTGCAAAATGAGAATGATAAAGGCCTAGCTTACCCGATTATTAACATCCAAAAAAAAAAAGTATGGATACGCAAGTGTGCTTTAAATCCCTGGGTTATATGGGCATGAAGATTGCCACCAAATGGAGACATTCCTTCAGTAATCAAAAGGGGATCTGACTTATATTCTGAGAGTTAGAGGCCATCCTGGCTTTCAGGAGCAGCAGAGAAAGACACACCGTTCTCTCTGTTTGTTTCCTTTAATTAGAAAGAATTATTCTGGCTGGTAAAGAAGTCCACCTCCTGACAGGGAGTTAAACAGAAGGGGTCGTTAGAGACAGACTTGTTCAGGTTTTTGGTTTGAGAGGAGGGGAAACTGAGGCCTAGAGGAGAATGTGATTTGTTCTTGGTCACGTGGCCAGTTAATGGTAGGGCTGTGGTCAGATCCCAGGTCCTGTTCACCCACCTCCTCACCACACGTACTGTCCCATAGGTACATGAGTTTAGCTACTTCAGGCACAATAGGTGGCCACAGCCTGACAGGGAAACAGGGAGGTGACCCTGGTGAGGAATAAGAGGATAGGAAGGTTTGCCAGGCACGGTGGCTCACACCTGTAATCCCAGCTCTTTGAGAGGCCAAGGCAGGTGGATCACTTGAGCTCAGGAGTTTGAGACCAGCCTGGGCAACATAGTGAGACCTCGTCTCTACAAAAATAAACAAATTAGCCGGGCGTAGTGGCACGCATCTGTAGTCCGAGCTACTCTGGAGACTGAGATGGGAGAATGGCTTGAGCCCAGGAGGCAGAGGTTGCAGTGAGCCAAGATTGTGCTGTTGTACTCCAGCCTAGGCAACAGAGCCAGACCCTGTCAAAAAAAAAAAAAAAAAAGAGGATAGGAAGGCAGGCACAATCTGGGGAGGGGGTGAGTGGGGTGGGCAGAGGGGAAGGTGACAACATGGAAGGTCTTGGTACAGAGCCACCAGAGGTGGAACACCCTTCAGGTTCCTTCCCCTCCTTCTGGAAACACCCCAAAACCTCTGTCCGTCTCCAGGTTCCTAGGCCATGTAGCTAACGCCAGGGCAAGCATCTGCCCTGCTGACGTTAGGCCATCAGGGGTTCTGGGAGCTGCAGCACAGACAGAGGGATGTCAAGTACCCTGGGACAACCTTTGGTCCAGGCAGACTGTGTATCTGTCACTTTAGTAACTTCACCTGTTGCTTGGTCCCAAAAATGAGGTCCTGAATATGGTGGTGTCAGGGCAACACTGGAAAGCAGGGCAGTGGTGGTGTGTTTAATTCACTGTTATTCATGCACTTGTCTGTTCAGCATGCTTTCACAGCAGGCTGACTGCATGCCAAGCACTGGGGGTACAGACAGTACATATTCTTGCCCTGAAGGCACTCCCTGTCTGCGAGGAAGACCCATGTGCAGGGGAATAAATGTCACTGGATAGTGTGATTAATGTTACACCAAAGCTCTGGATGAGGGTTAGAAGTGTTAGAGAAGAGAGAACCTCCAGCACCCTCCTAGGGGATCTGGGTTTCTGATGGCAGTCAGCAGGCATCAGAAGTGGCAAGAAGCATCGTGGCCTAATCAGAGCTGTGATGCAGAAGTACCACTTGGGACAGCATGGAGGGAAGACCCAGAAAAGGATGGGAGTCACGTGGGGAGACCAGGGAGGAGGCAAGGATGCTGAAGCCTCGGCCAAGACAGTGGCGGTAGGGTGGAGAGGGGCTCATGGGCGTAGGGACTTAGGGAGCTGATTCATTGAGAACCTGGTGACATATGGAAGGTGGAGGCTGAGGAAGAGGGAGAAGAAGCCAGTGATGGTTCCTGGACTTCCACACATGCCTCAGATGCAAGGCCCCATGCTGAGACTCAGAGTCTGAGTAGCTGTGAGCCCCTTGGGGTCCTGGCCCCTGGCTGACACCCTAGTCTGCCGGGTCCCTCAAGAAGAACCAAGAGGATCATGTGGACACTGATGGGCTGCAGATTGATCTGCACCAACACACACCCAAATAGCTTTCCCTGTCGACGGGGGTAATAAATTGAGAGAATTCAGTATTTATTCACTCACAGTCACCAACTATGTTCAAGGCTCTGTGAGTGACACAGATGCATTACACACATCCCAATCCTGTCCTCAGAGATCAGGTGGTTTGTCTGTGATGCCCACGCGCATTTGTATGTATTATATTGCACCCATACAGGGTAGAGAAGGTAAACACCACGACAAAGAGATCAAATCCTTAAATGAAAGATCATTCCTGGCCAGAGAGAGAGTAGGGTCATGGAGGGCTTTGTGAAGAAGGAGGCCTACGAGGTGGGCTCACCCAGGCTGGTGTGGGTTGGATTTGGCCATGTTAAAATGGAGAGAAATATTCCAGACAGAGACAACTGCAAAGAGGCATGAATGTGGAGCATGGCAGTTGGCAAGAGCAGGGCTTTGCAGGGGAGTGTTGATGCCGAGGCAGCCTGGCATATTTGTAAAGTGTAGACATTGCTCTCTAAGGAGAACCACTGAAGGATTTGGGATTTGGGGCGAGGAGTGACTTGGTGAGAGCTGGCTATCAGGACAGTCTGTCTGGGTCTATGGATCGGTGGGCTGGGCAGGACAGTGCAGACGCTGTTGCGTGTTGGTTCACACAAGAGAGGATGGGCAGTAGGGTCTGAGCCAGGGTGGGGCTGGGAAATCCTTGTCCATTCATTAACATTAATTGAGGCTTTGGGCCAGGCCCTGTTCTAAGCACTTTATGTGCATTACCTGATTGAGTCCTTCCCAAAGTCCAGCCAGGTAGGTGCCACTGTCATTCCCACTTTACAAATGATAGTTCACAGAGGCCCGGAGATGTCAGGTCAATAACTCAGAGCATAGCTAGGAGGTGGAGGAGGCGGGATTCAAACCTAGTAGCCTGTGCTCTTAAATTCTCTTAAATCTCACCCTAAAAATGGCATCCCAAAGGGACTGAGCACACTAAGAGTGGCCCTGCCAGGGTTGGGAGTGTCTCTGAGGGTTGACCCAGAGCTGCAGGTCCTCTCGCCTTAGCAACTGGCTCCCCTCACCCTCTGTGAGCAGTGTTGGGCCCCACAGGGCCTGCTCTGGTTCACCGACTCGAAACCAGAGCCCACATATAGGTGGTGACAATGTAAATAACTGATGCAATGGAAACTTTCTATGGAAAAAGGTACCCACTCAAACAGCCACAAAGTCCAAAAAAAGGAAGAACACCACAGCAGACCAAGTGGGCCCTGTGGCGCACGATTTCCTTTGGCACAGCCTTTCTGTCTGGCTGAATCTCTGAACTGGTGGAGGTGGGGATGGGGTGGGAGATGGGGTAGCACTGGGCAGGAGTGGGGCAGGTTGAGATCTAGACCAGAAGCCTGGCTGGGTCCCCGGAGGACTCTGGGTCACCAGGCTTCCCCTCTTAGCTAAGGGGGCAGCTGTCGTGTGGGCAGAAAGCAATTCTGCCTCCAAAAACACACACCTGTTATCGCAGTCTTCCTACTAGGCATGAATTACCCCCTGCCCCTGCCCTACTGTGGGCCAGTGGTGGAGGTTCTGTAGTCCCCGGGGTCTCCCGAGGCCTCCACCTGCTTTGCTGTGAATAAGTTGCAGCAATCTTGTTATGGGATCTGGTATCTTCTTATTTTAGAAGTTGAAATAATCATAAACATAAGTAAAGCTAAAAGATCAGAAATAATTAGAAGAGGAAGAGGGAGAAGGTGGATTTTTCTGGGAAGGCAACTCTACCATTTTGTTCTTACCCCGGCCCAGGGCGTGCACTCTTGCTCTTGTTTCAGAGGTGAGGAAACAGACTTACAGGTGGTCAAGGATTCGAAGAAGGCCACACAGTGTCTAAGACCAGTAGTGTCTAGTTTTATTTAATGCCAGAGCCTTGGGCCCTCCTGCAATGCAAGGCTGTCCACATCTCTCTGTTTTCAAAGCCTCAGTTTCCTCAGTTGTCAGATGGTGATGATGGAGCCTGACCGTAGCATTAGTATGACCGTGAAAAAATGCAGGGACAGCCTTTGCACGTGGAAGACACTCAACAAATGTTGGGTTCTTCCTCTACCTCTGGCTTCTGTGTCTACAACCCGGGGAGATTTAGAAGCCTTCTTGTGGGGAAGCAGCTCAGGTTTTGGGCTCCCTGGGAGAAAGGGCCAGAACCACTGATTTTCTTATCTATCTTCCCTGCTAGATCCATCACAGCCTGAGATATGAAAAAGGTCTTCTTCACCTTTGCACCCTGGGGTCTAGCCCAGTGATGGGGAGTGTCTTGTCCAAGGTCACTTAGCTGGGTGCAGCTGGACCTCAAATGTGGGGCTGCCTCATGGGCTTTCTGTTGTACCCAGACAGGGAAAACGGTGTCGTCTCTGCTCCCCTGTGGCGAGTGCCTAGTTCCAGGGGGCTTTCTGTGAGAGAGGGCTGCGAGGTGTGGCCTGATATAGCAGGAAGCGACCTCACTGCTCCTCCCACCCCTGCCTTCCCCCGCCCCCCAACCCCCGCCCAAGCAGCTCTCAGAACCTTCATCTCCAAGTGCAGCTCCTCCGATCTCGTCTGTTCCTCCTCCCGCCACTCCAGTATTCTCCTCGACTCCTGGGCTGGGTGCCCCCCATACACCAGCAATATCTCCCTTCCTTGTCCCTGTAGTGCCTGAAAACCATGAACTTTTCTTCTGCCAAATCCCAGTGTAGAGGTTATGGGACAGTATATTCCTGCCTGCCACTAAATGGAATATGTTATCTTGTACTTGAAGTTCTTCTTTTTTGCTCCTTCATACAATGGAAAGTATCACCATTCTCTATTTTTAAATGCCCTGTCTTTCCTGGAAAACATTTTTGGGTATCCTCAAAGCAGGTCTTGTCGCTATCAATGACTGGGCTCCATTGCCTGTCTCTGCCCACTCTCCTTTTTGGGGACGCCTCACTCATCCGTGAGTCAGCTACCATGTGAGGGAGAAGCCTCTTGTCTGGAGAACACAGCTGGGGACCAGGGAGGTTCCCAAGGCAGCCTCCAGGCTGTCAGCTGCATGTCACAGCATTCTCAGACTAGAGCGCACTCAGCTGAAACAAAGGTGAGCCCCCCAGGAAAGTGAGAGCCGGAAGGCTGACCACACAGAGGGAGGTGGGTCACAGAGCCAACCCCAAACCCCAAAACAGAAGCCAGAAAGAGGAGAGATTGACGGAGGGAAACTTGGAAGGTGTCCCACCATAACTGAAGAAGGGCACAGGCATTTATTGAGTGCCTTTTGTATACTGGGTTCATACTCATTTCACACACACTTTGTCGCATCTGATCCACGTGACAAACCCAGGGAGGGGGTGAGAGTCTTTATTTCTGATTCAGGAGGAAAGTGAGCTAGTAATGGATGAAACCAGGGTCTGAACCCGTGTCTTTCTGATGATGTTAAGGCCAACTCGCTATGCTATGCCATGCCACTTCTGTGGTGCTGGGTAAATGAGGCATGCCAGTAATTCTCTCTGTTCCCCTCCCACCCACCCCTTTGCCAGTATCCCAGCATGAGCCACCAGGATTATTCCATATGATTCTGCCATGTGTGACCCATGTCTTAGATTTTCATGTTTTCTTATTGATCACAGACCACAGTAACAAATAAAACTGAAAATAGAAAGATTCATCCCACAATTCCCTGCCCCACACAGATCAAATTTGGCTTTCCATGTGCCGGCCCCTTCTGCAGATGTTCCATTCAAAGTGGAGGGAAGGGCCATGTGTCAGGAGGGTGGCAAGGGCCTCAGGGCCAGCCTTCTTCTCCACTTTCTTTATGATCAGGGTGTGAGGCCCAGTGCCAGAGTCCAAAGCCCCCCTGCCTCCCTGCCAGCCCTTGGAAAACAGCTGTTATGACCCAGTGAGGCTGGCCCCTGCCAGGCATCCAGGATTTTTCTTTAACCCTTTGTCAGCTGCAGTGATGCCAACCCCCAGTGCCCCGACCGGATGCGGCCCCTATCAGCTGCCGGCAAAGGCCTTGCTTTGATGTGTTGGCGGAGAGTGGAGAGCAAGGGCCCTCCCTCCTCATGATTTTGGGTGGGGCCAGCAGAGGAGCTGGCCCTGGTCCTTCCTGCCCTGGGTGGGTGCCACCTTGCAGATGGGCCCCTCTACCCCTAGTAGCCCCCTCCCTGTTCAACTGTTTTCTAAAAAGAAGACACTTTTATATCAGTTTCTCAATTTTTATTATGGTAAAATACACATAATTTACCATCTTAATCATTTTTAAATGTACAGTTTAGTGTTATTAAATACATTCATAAAGTTGTGCACCCATCACCATCATCCATCTCTTTTTTCTCTTTCTTTCTTTTCTTCCTTCCTTCCTTTCTTTCTCTCTCTCTCCCTTTCTTTTTCTTTCTTTCTTTCGTTTTTTCTTTCTTTCTCCTTCCTTCCTTCCTCTTTCTTTCTTTCTTTCTTTCTTCCTCTCTCTCTCTTTCTCTGTCTTTCTTTCTTTCTTTCCTTCTGTTCTTTCTTTGTATAAACTTAAGGGGTACAAATGCAGTTTTGTTACATGAATATATTACATAGTGGTGAAGTGTGGGCTTTTAGTACAACCGTCACCCAAATAATGTACATTGTACCCAGTAAGTGATTTCTCATCCCTTACCCCTCCCACTCTCCCAACTTCAGAGCCTCCGGTGTCTATTATTCCACACTTTGTGTCCATGTGTACACATTATTTAGATTCCACTTACAAGTGAGAATATGCAGTATTTGATTTTCTGTTTCTTAGTTGTTTCACTTAAGATATTGGCCTCTTAACTGTTTTCATCTTGTAAAACTGAAGTTCTGTGCTTATTAAACACTGACCCCCCATTCTGCTCTGCCCCAGCTCCAGACAACCCCTATTCTACTTTCTGTCTCTATGCTTTTATATCATTTTCAAATTACAAAAGTGATACATGCTTATTGCTTAAAAAAAGAACAGTATGGAAATGTAGAAACAAGAATACGTGTTTCAAGCCCCACCCATTCTGCAGTCCCCCCCAGGACAAGACTGCATCCCCCAGGTCCTTTCCATCAGTCACAGCTACACAGATAGGTGTGTGTCTGTGATTTTGCTTTTCACCATCCCGTTGAGAGGAAGTGTGTGTCACAGCTGAGACTGCAGGCTCCAGAGTCTAACAGACCAAGGTTCACCGCTTGGTCAGGCCTTAGCCTCTCTAGGCTTCAGATGGAAAATGGGGGCAGAAGTGGCACCTTCCACCCGGCAGAGTGTCGAGGGAGGGGAGCAGGGAGACTACCTGTGAGAAGCGCTGAAACTTGTATGTCACATAGACAAAGCTTGACACATAGACAAAGTCACAGTGAATCTCTATTATTGGTAGGAGTATATGTTTATCGTTAAGAAAAGTTATGTTCCCATGACTATTCCATTGTGTGCATTTATCATCGTTTACTTATTAAACCAATTTCCTGCTGATGGTCATTAAGGCTGCCTCCATCCTCACTGTTAAAATAGTGCTACAGTGATCATCCCTATGTGTGCATGTGTGTGTATGTTTGTGTATGATGATGTGTGTGCACACTTGCAAAGCTGCCAAGTCAACATACATTTTGGTAGACATGGTTAAAAGATTCTCCTCATCTATACCCTACTACAGTGTTTGAGAAGTATTTGACGACCACTCCTCTCTCCACCACTTGATGGTAGCAATCACTTTCCTCTTTGCTAACCAAATGGGAAAAGGTGATACTGATTTTTTTTTTTTTTTTTTTTGAGATGGAGTTTCGCTCTTGTTGCCCAGGCTGGAGTGCAATGGCACAATCTCGGCTCACTGCAACCTGTGCCTCCCGATTTCAAGAGATTCTCCTGCCTCAGCCTCCCAAGTAGCTGGGATTACAGGCGTGTGCCACCATGCTAGGCTAATTTTTGTATTTTTAGTAGAGACGGTGTTTCACCATGTCGGACAGGCTGGTCTTGAACTCCCGACCTCAAGTGATCCACATTTTTAAATATATTCTTTATCAACGAGGCCAGCATTTTGCATATCTTTATTAGATATTTTTATTTCTTAAGCAATGATCTGTTCATTTTCTTTTTCCATTTTATTGGCTATATGTCTTACTGTTTTGTGGATGCTTATTACATATTATGGATATTGACACTTTTTCATATATGTTGCAAATATTTTTATCCAATCTGTCATTTGCTTTTTAACTGTTGATTAACTGGGGTTTTTTGTTTTATGTAATGCTTAATATTTTTATGTAGTTAGATTTATTAATCTTTTCCATTAAGAGCACTGAGGTCCAATTCGGGCTTTGAAAGTTATTTTCCAACACTAAATTATAGAAATATTTTAATAGTTCTGGTATTTTCATGAACTTGCTTTTATAGGATGTTTATATCTCTAATCCATATACATTTCTGTGTGTCTATGGTGCATGTATTCTATTTAAAATGGCATTTTCCACCCTTCCTCATTTTGTACCCATTTTGCTGCTTAATTTTCATTGTAACACCTGCCCCTATTTGCCATGCGGTTTGTTTTACCTGCAGATTTGTTTGTTACTCATCTCCCCTCACCAGACTCTCAGCTCCATAAGGGCATACATCTTTTCTGTTTTGTTCACTGCTGACTTCCCAGTGCCCAGAACAATGCCCAGCATATAGTAGGTTCTTAATAAATATTTGTTGAATGAATAAACAGCCAGCCAGTTGTCCTAGTGCTTTTATTTAAATAATCCATTCTTTCTCTGCTAATCTGGAATTCCATCTTCGACAGCCTTCTCTTCTATAGTTTCTTCCATAGTTATTAGAGTCTACCTAGGTTTTCTCCCTCTTATTCAGTTTTACAATTTATAATTTTCTAGAAAATCACCAACTTGTAAATTCATTGACACAGTTAGGTATCAAATTCTCTTTAATTTTTCAAAATGTTCATGTATATGTTTACATCACCTTTCTTAATGCTTATTTGCGACTTTGCCTATTACTGCTAGTCAGATTTGCCACCGATTTGCCCATTTTGTTGGTCTTCTCAGAAAGCTTAGCTTGCCGCTTATATATGTATATATACATATATATGTATATGTATATATACATATATATGTATATGTATATATACATATATATGTATATGTATATATACATATATATGTATATGTATATATACATATATATGTATATGTACATATACATATATATGTATATGTATATATACATATATATGTATATGTATATATACATATATATGTATATGTATATATACATATATATGTATATGTATATATACATATATATGTATATGTATATATACATATATGTGTATATGTACATATACACATATATGTATATGTATATATACATACATATACATGGATATATGTATATATACATACATATACATGGATATATGTATATGTATATATACATACATATACATGGATATATGTATATGTATATATACATACATATACATGGATATATGTATATGTATATATACATACATATACATGGATATATGTATATGTATATATACATACATATACATGGATATATGTATATGTATATATACATACATATACATGGATATATGTATATGTATATATACATACATATACATGGATATATGTATATGTATATATACATACATATACATGGATATATGTATATGTATATATACATACATATACATGGATATATGTATATGTATATATACATACATATACATGGATATATGTATATGTATATATACATACATATACATGGATATATGTATATGTATATATACATACATATACATGGATATATGTATATGTATATATACATACATATACATGGATATATGTATATGTATATATACATACATATACATGGATATATGTATATGTATATATACATACATATACATGGATATATGTATATGTATATATACATACATATACATGGATATATGTATATGTATATATACATACATATACATGGATATATGTATATGTATATATACATACATATACATGGATATATGTATATGTATATATACATACATATACATGGATATATGTATATGTATATATACATACATATACATGGATATATGTATATGTATATATACATACATATACATGGATATATGTATATGTATATATACATACATATACATGGATATATGTATATATGCAGCTATATATGTATATATGCGTGTGTATATATATATAGTTGTGGTTGCTGTCATTTTCTCATTTACTCGTTTTATTTTCAACTTTATTCATTTCTTCTAGATTACTTTGGTTTATTTCATTCTTTTTTAGTTTCTTGGGTTATGTGCTTAACTCATTTAGTTTCAACCTTTCTTAATTTATCATGAAAACATCTAAGCTTTGTATTTTCTTCTAGATGCAGCTTTGATTGCACTACACAGATTTTGAAAAGTAGGGTTCTCAATGTTGTACATTTATAATTATCCTACGATAGTGTTGCTGTCCTCTTTGATTCAAGAGTTTTTTTAGAAAAGCATTTTTAAATTGTCATGTGCATCATTTGTTTATGTATTTTTATTTTTTGCTATTTGTTAATGTCTAATTTTATTTCATCAAGAACTGAGGCTGTGGTCCGTACAATTTGTGCATTTTGGAATTTGAGATTTTCTTGCAGTCTAGTACAGGGACATTTGAGAAAAATGTGTTTTCTCTATTTCTTGAATGTATATGAAGTTAAACTTACTAACTACATCTTCAAACCCTTTGTATTCTTCTTTGGAGGTTACTTATACCACCAAATTTGAAATAATAATGCTCAAGACATTTCCTGTTCTTTCTTTACCTCCTCCTTGTGATTCCAAGAATGTCTCATTTTATACATTTTGTGATTCTGTGTTTATGATGAGAGTAAAAGTTCATGATTTTTGTATCTCCTTGGAGAAATAGACTCTTCGGCAATATAAAAGGCCCCAGTTTAGTGTATTTAATTAACATTTTTGCAATTTGTCTGATATTAATATTGGCTTTCTCACATTATTTTCGTTACCATTTGCCTTTTTTCCACTTATTTGATTTCCATCTTTTTTGTCAGTTTGTTTTAAGTGTGTTATTTCCAAACAGCATATAGCTGGATTTTTTTTTTCCTTTTATCCAGCCTGGTCTCTTAACTTAAAGTAATTTAATTTATTCATATTATTGTGTCTTTTGTCATCTTATTTTATGTCTTTTGTTTATTATACTTTTTCTTTCCTGTTTAATTTTTCTTTTCCTACTCTTGGCCAAATTAATAGAGTTTTCTTTGTTTCTCCCTTCCCTTCTCCCCACACAGTGGTTTAAAAGGTTTGCATCTTGCTTTTCTTCTAGAAATGGTTAGTTTTTACACAGATTTATCTATTGATGCCAAGAATTAAATGGTATCTAATTCCCAACAAGATAGGATCATGATTATCAACACTTGTTTAGACTTCACTTCACCTTTTTCTGCTTTTATTTCTCCCTGTTTCTTGTATATCCTATATTGTCCTTTTTTGAATTACTTATTCTGGTACAATTCTTATTTCCTTGGAGTAATTCCTCAAGTTTTTTTTTTTTTTAAGAAAAAATGCGTGGGTGGTGGGTGGCACACTATTTTATACTTCTCTCTGGCTTTGAGACTTAGCGGAGTAACGGATCTAAGGGTTTTAACCCTTTTTCCTCCAAGCTCGGAGGTCTTTGCCCTGTTGTAAATGATGCCGATATCAAGCTGAATGTCAATTTGATTCCAAGCATTTTTGTAGAGACTGTCAAATGCCGGCTCCCCAGATATCATCTACAAACTTGTTGGTAAGGCAAAGCTGAGTTTATTACTCACTTGCCGAAGGGAGGGCACTGATTCCAGAGGGCTTTGGCCTGTCTGGGAGGAGGGAGGCAAGGTTGGGTTTTCTGAAGCCTGGCAGTTCTCTTTAAGGTGGGTGTGTCTGTGGGGGCTTGGTTAGGGTTGTGTAACGAACACAGTAGTCCAGGACTGGTGGAAGCCATGAGGTGAGGGGTTTTGAGGCCAGGCAAGGGATTCAGAGAATCGCAGGGCACCAGCTGTTGATTGAATAGTAGATGGGTCCTTCAGGAGGTTTCTGTGATGAACAGTGAAGCCATTTGCCAGGGAGAGAGGCTCCTGGCATAATAAAGTCAAGCAGTTGAAGGCAGAAAGGTGTGTGGGGAGGTACTTTCTGCTCCCAGTACCTCCCTGCCCAACTCCCACTTTGGTCTTTTTGGAAACTGAGAGGATCCACTCTTTTTGGGGGGGATTTCAGGACCCCACTCCAGCCCGCCCTGCCATGGAGGAGCTCTGAGCAAGTCCTGGGGTGCCTGGCAGGTAGGCCCTCCCTGCCCGGCTGGGTGAGGCCAGCTTTGCTCTGATTAGATTTCCTGTCACTGCCACTCGTCTGTTTTCCCTCGGACTTTCTGGCCAGCTGGTGCTACTGCGGATCTGTTCTTATTTGTACATTTCTCCTTTTATTTCAGGGGTGTTGTGGGGGGAGAAGAGGGAGATAAATGGGCTCAGTTTGCCATCTAGGCCCTCAGGTGTGTGTGACATTTTCTGGTGGCCTGGACACGGGTGTGGTGGGCAGCCCTCTGACCTTCCACGGAGGAGGAGACTGGGGACAGTCAGTGACACCAGCCTCACGCCTGTAGCCTGAAGAAGTCTCTCTCCTTCCACCTGATCCTTTCTCCTCAAGCCACACCCCTCATCCTGGCTGCAGGACCTCACTGGTGAAAGTGACCTCACTCCACAGCACCACCACATCCAGGCCACTTCATCTGTCAAACCGTCATGTCCCGGCCCCTGCACAGCACCTCCCACTGTCGCTGCCCCTCGCCTCCAGCCATGTGGACACCATGCAATTTTCTTGAACATTCTGGCCATTTGGGGGTCCTCTGTCCTTTCTTTCTATCTTTTCTTATTCTTTTTTTTTTCCTTTGAGTTGGAGTCTCGCTGTGTCACCCGGGCTGGAGTGCAGTGGCACAATCTTGGCTCACTGCAACCTCCGTCTCTTGGGTTCAAGCGATTCTCCTGCCTCACCCTCCCAAGTACCTGAGACTGCAGGCATGTGCCACCACGCCTAGCTAATTTTTGTATTTTTAGTAGAGACAGGGTTTCACCATGTTGGCCAGGATGGTCTCAATCTCTTGACTCCGTGATCCGCCAGGTGTGGTGGCTCATGCCTGTAATCCCAGCACTTTGGGAGGCCGAGACAGGTGGATCACGAAGTCAAGAGATCTGTCTTTTCTTACACGACTGCCTTTGTTTTAAATATCCTCTTTCTTTTTTCTCTCTCTCACACATTCAGACACCATCAAAATTGACTACCCCTACTCCGTGCTCCCCTTGAAGATAGAGACTAAATCTTTGCCATCTATTAATGCTGGCACCTACAACCTGGCTCTGCCCAAAATAGGCACTGAGTGGACATCTGTTAAATGAATGAACAACCAAATTGGGCGCTAAAGAGAATTGTTCCACACTGACTGTGTGTGATGGGCCATACTTGGGGTGAGGGAGTGAGTCAGAATGACCCTGCCTGAGCCATATGCAATCTAGAAGGGCTTTAAGCAGTGGCTGAGCACAGTGGATGCTGTTATTTACCCTAGGAGGTGCACAGCAAATGTGCTTTGGGTATTCTGGGGAGGCAGAACTTAGGTCCAATTTTGTGGGAGCTGGCTGAGCCTCCTGAGGGAAGATGGGCAGGGTTTAGCCAGGCGGGCACGATTGCAGAGGGAGGGGAGGAGCATTCCATGCAGAAGAGGCTGCCTGAGCCAAGGCTCGGAGTTAGGAAACTGTAGATTGTGTTTGCAGAATAGCGTGTTCTGAGAAGTGAGTGTTTCTACACTGGGAGGAAGAGAGCAAGGCCATTTTGATTAATAACTGCAATCTATTGGGGGGCATGAGGTCAGATCAGGGAGGATAGAAACCCACAGAGTAGTGAGAAATTGGGCAGGTTCGGATGGCAGAATCAGGAACTGATTGATAGACAGAGCCACAGAGCAAGCCTCTCCATTGTGTGGTGCTGCGATGCTGCCTTTGGGGTAGGAGGGAGCTGGCTGGGTTTCATAGCAGCAGGTACATTGGGAAGGGGACAGCAGGGGGGCATCGGTGACCTGTATGCTCTGTAGGAATCAGCAGTGTGATATGGTTGTCAAACATGATTCTGAGGCTGTGTGAATAAAAAGCAGGGTGCCCAAGAGGAGAAAGGTAACAGTGCCCCAGGCCTGTGCGCAGGTTACTCCAGACCCAGATTATTGGGTTCCACTCTGAGATAATATTCAGAGCAATTACGTGGGCCGTGCCAGGCATTGTTCCAACCTTTTTCCACACACGGACTCATTAAAGTACAGGCCCTGGAAGGCACTCACCATTCTTAGCCCCACTTGCCAGGCACAGCAAGGCAATGCAACTTTCTCAAGTTGCAGATGTCAGAAGTGGAAGGGCTGGATTTGAACCAGGTATACCTGGCCCTGGAAGCCACATTCGCATCCATCCCACGACACTGCCTGCAGCAGGCAAACCAGAGCATCCTCCAAAGAGCACGGCGTGGATATGACACGCCATGCCACCACTGACTGAAACAACTTCGGCTTTCTAGTTTACACAGCATCTCCCTCTGTATTTCCTTATTTGATCCTCACAACAGCCTGGCAAGTCAATTATTAAAAACCAATACTCATTTGCGTATTCATTCAGGAATCACTGTTGAGCTCCTGCCCTGAAACAGGCCTCCCTTAGCCTGTTTTATTTTGTGATTTGGGGAATACAATATGCTTTTATGTCTATTATTGTATTTCATTGCCACCCATGCCTGAATATGAGTCACTTTTCCAGGCTGTATTAGTTTTCTCTTGCTGCGTAACAAATCATGTCCAATTTAGTGACCTAGAATAACACCCATTTGTTAGCTCACGGATCTGTAGTGCGGAAGTCTGGTACAGAGTGGCTGGATTCTCTGCTCAGGGCTGAATCAAGGTGTTGGTGGGCTGGGTTCTCATCTGGAAGCTCTGGGGAACATTCTGCTTTCCAAGCTCACTCAAGGTGTTGACAAGACTCAGTTCCCTACAATGGTAGGACTGAGGTCCTGTTTTTTGCTGGTCATCAGCCGGGGTTGCTGTCAGCTCCTGGAAGCTGCGGGCCAATCCTTTCCATACAACCCTCCATCTTCAAGGCGGTGAGGGTATGGTGAAGCTTTCTCCAGACCCTAATCTCTCTGACTTCCTCTCCTGTGATTAGCCAGAGAAAACTCTGCTTTTTAAAAATAATTTCAACTTTTCTATTAGATTTGAGGGTACATGTGCAGGTTTGGGTACATTGTGTGATGCTGAGGTTTGGAGTAGAATGATCCTGTCACCCAGGTAGTGAGCATAGTACCCACTAGGTAGTTTTTCAGCCCTTATCCCTCCCTCTCTCTCCCCCACCCAGTAGTTACCAGTGTCTGTCGTTCCCATCTTTATGTCCATGTGTACCCAATGTTTAGCTCCTGCTTATGGGTGAAAACACATGGCATTTGATTTTCTGTGCCTGTGTTAATTCTCTTAGGATAATGGCCTCCAGGTGCATCCATGATGCTGTCAAGGACATGATTTTGTTCTTTTTTATGACTACATAATATTCCATGGTGTATATGCATCACATTTTCTTTACCTCACGCACCACTCATGGGCATGTAGGTTGATTCCATGTCTTTGCTATTGTGAATAGTGCTGGAGTGAACATACAAGTGTGTGTGTCTTTTTGGCAGAATAACTTATTTTCCTTTGGGTATATACTCAGTAATGGAATTTCTGGGTCGAATGGTCGTTCTGTTTGAAGTTCTTTGAGAAATTTCCAAACTGCTTTCCACAGTGGCTGAGCTACCTTACATTCCTGCCAACCACGTATAAGCATTCCCTTTTCTCCACAGTCTCGCCAGCATCTGTTGTTTTTTTGCCTTTTTAGTAATAGACATTCTGACTGGTGTGAGATGGTATCTTATTGTGGTTTTGATTTGCATTTCTCTGATGATTAGTGATGTTGAGCATTTTTTTCATGTTTGGTGGCCACTTGTGTGTCTTGTTTTGAGAAGTGTCTATTCGTGTCCTTTGCCTACTTTTTAATGGGATTATTTGGTTTTTGCTTGTTGAATTGTTTAAGTTCCTTATAGATTCTGAATATTAGATCTTCATTGGATGCACAGTTTGTAGACATTTTCTCCCATTCTGTAGGTTGTCTATTTACTCTATTGATAGTTTCTTTTGCTGTGCAGATGCTCTTTAGTTTAATTAGGCCCACTGGCCAATTTTTGTTTTTGTTGCAATTGCTTTTGAGGACTTAGCCATAAATACTTTTCCCAAGGCTGGTGACCAGAATGGCATTTCCTGCAAATTCTGTTTTTAAAGGGCTTTCATACCAGGCCAGGTCCGGATAATCCCCCTCTTTTAAGGTCAGTTGTGCCCTGTAACATAACCCAACCATCCATCCTATTCACAGTCCTGGGGGCTATGCAGGGTCTGTGCACCAGGGGAACTGCAAATCTTGAGGGCCGTCTTAGAATTTTGCCTACCACACTAGTGAAGAAATAGAGGCTCAGAGAAGTTAAGTGTTGGATGCAAAGTGGGGGGATGTGGGGATCAGGCCCTGTACCAAGTAAAGCTGCTTGGAAGTAGTTGGGGGGTGGGTCCTCCAGGGACCAGGCAGGGATTGTTCTGTGTCTAAAAAAGTTGACCAAGAAAGTTCTTTGACCGTGTTTTTCAATCATCTCCTGCAGGATTCGAGGCACAAACTCAGCAGCCTCAACCTAGTTCATGGAGGAGCCTCGCGGGGTCCTGGCCAAGCAAGCCCGCCCCTCCGGTTGGAAGAGCGGCGCCTAGGAGGAGGGCGGCTGCCGCAGGAGTGGACATGAATGCTGGCTTTCAGAGAGAACAGCGTTTCAGTTTTGGTCATCGGAAGTGGTGCCTTCAGCACAGGTGGGAAATGGGGGCTGTTGCTGAATATGCTTGCCAAGCGCCATGTTGGTCTGTCTTGCATGAGCTTGCTTAGTTCTTCCTCTGAAAAATGTATTATTGTTATTATTAGTGTTATCATTGCCTTTCTGATGCCTCTGTGAAAGTTGTTCTGGAAGTCCTCAACCTTCCTTGGTCAGGAGTAGAGACCTTGAGCGCCAGCAACTGGCTACTGCTCCCCGTGCTGTCTCCCATGAAATGCAGTCTGCCCCCTCCCAGTTCCTCAGTTTCCATTCTGTCCTGGCAAAGGACACAACAGCTCCTCTCAAAGGGCCACAGCCCCCTCTCCAGGGGCCACAGCCTCCACAAACCAGTCCAACTGTGTGCTCCTGATAGCCAGAGCTCTACCCTCTTCTCCCACATAATGGTTCTTGCCTGAAGACCACCACTGCCCACCCAATGCCTAGTCAGAGGAGCACCACGGGAGTTAGAGACATAGCAGCAGGTCTTCAGTCCCCTTTCTGACCCCACCTGCTCCCAAGTTGTGAAGAATTGAAAAGATGTCAGGGTTGGGGCAATGATTCTTGGAATTTCAGCAATTTCAATAGCAGGGCCCCAGCTTCCGAGATAGTGATCAAATGGGCCTGGGGAGAGGCCTGGTATCAGCTTATGTTTATATATGCATTTAGATCTTCAGGTATGTGCTGTGGTTTCAGGCTAGATATTCAGCCTGCAGTACAGGTTAGGTGTGCAGTGTTAGAAGCTCGTTGGGTCAAGAACAAGTCCTTGGATGTTTTCTCTGGTGTGGAGAGCCAGAATCACCCAAAGAGCTGGGGATTAGAGAGAGGGTGCCTGGTATGATGAAGGAAGGAAGGAAGAAAGGAAGGGAGGGAGGGTGGGAAGGAGGGAGGGAGAGAGTTCTCTGGCCTACCTGTGCCCTCTGCATCAGACTCTTTGGGGTTGGGGACCCAGGAATCTACGTTGATTCTGATGCAGCCAAGGCTTGGGGACTCCGGGGCCTCCTTCTGGGGCCCTGGAGATGCTCACCCTGTCCTGTGTTTGGGTCTGTGGGACCAGCTGTGATTTCCAAGGCAACATTTCCCAGCCTGGCATGCCAGGAGCAGTGACTCTTCTGCTTCTCTGAAAGCTGAAGTTTGCTCACTGTATAGAGAAGGGGATGGGGCCACAGGCAGCCCTCAGAGATGGCATCGCTGTTGCTGCCTGGACTTCGGGGTGGCTGGAGCCTGGGCCTCTGCCCACAATATGACAGCTTGGGCCTACCAGCCCTAGGCCTAGACCAGGGTTCTCCTGAGGAGGTAAAGGAATTGTTCCCTGGATTCCAAGAAAGAACTGGGCATTGGAGCCTCATTTTGAGAGGGGATGTTTGTTGTGGTACTGAACAGTGTAGACCCACCCTGAGTTCAAATCCCAGCCCCGACTCCTAGTGGTTGTGTGAGGCACTTACTAGTTTAAGAGGCAAATTGCTCCATCTCTGCCTCATCCTTCTCACTTGCAAAATGAGGCTGGTAGTGATACCTGCCTCACAGGGTTGCTGGGGAAGGCCCCTAGAATGTTGCCAGCCACGTAACAAGGACTCCCCAAATGTGAGCCACCCTTCTGGTGCATGTGGGCAGTTGGGCCACCACCCTGCTCTCCCAGTTGCAGCCCTGTGCCATCTGCATGCCCTGCCCTCTGGCCCCAGTGCTGCATCCCTGAGGTCAGGCTGAAGCACGGGGACCGATGCTGCTGCCCACATGGTTGGTACTTTACAGACAGGTTCGAGTCCTTCCCAAACCTCAGTGAGTCTGATCCTTTTGCCCCTGTTGTGCACATAAGGAAACTGAGCACAGAGAGGTTCAGTAGTTTGAAGACAGCTACACAGATGGTAAGGGGCAGAGCCTCTGGTTACAAAAGACCCAGCACTTTTTTCTCCACCAAGATGCTTCCTGAAGAAAAGCAATGACAGCTCCAAGGATGACCCCTTCCCCAGGAATGTCTACATGTTCATAGGAATTGGTCATGCTGTAATGCCCCAGGATGCCCCTGGCTCGGCATCCTGGGGCACTTCCTGGTACCTCAACTTAGCGCTTGTTTCCTTCTGTGCCTATCACAGCCATTTAGGGGTCTCATGAGCAGTCTCAGGACAGGATCTGGGTTCATTCCATGAGGTGTACAACAGATACTTGAACCAGTCCAGAAGCAGAGCCCTCTGAGAGATGCAAGCCAGGGATATGGGGGAACTGCCCGGGGAGTACAGATAGGGGGGTCCTCTGCAGACTTGGCATTTCCCTCCCCTCCCCCCACTTCATGCCCAGACTCTCTGTTTGTCTGTGTGGGCTCAGCCAGCTGCTTGGAAGAATCTGTAGAGTATGGGACTTGCCCAGAGGGAAATGAGCTGTCAGTTCCAGCGAGAAACCTGGCTCCTGCCTCTGCCTGTGCTCTCCCTGGGGAAGAAAGTGCCTATGATTAATGAGGTGCTGACTTGGTGCTGCTGGAGTCCAGGTGATCATGGCCACTGCTGGCACGGCCCTCCCAGCCACCAGGGAGAAGCTGGGATATATGGCATCCGAACAAGACAGCGGCATGCAGTGCTGCAAACGCCCCAGTGCTGGCGGGGGGAGGGGTGGCCCATCAGCACCATCAGAGGCTTGGGCACAGCTATTTGTGGAATTACTGAGGGCAGGGAAACATGGAGTCACAGCCGCTCTTCAGAAGGGGCCTGAAGTGGGGCTTTCTCCAGAATAAATGTGTTTTCTGAATGAGAAACTAGAGGACAGATCTCATTTGAAAATGGATATGGAAGCAATTTCTCAGCAATGAGAAACTTGAGCAGTTTTCAAACTTTTATAGTCTTAGAAGCTATTTTTAAAAGCCAAATCTTGCATGGAATGTCAATATATAAAACAGGTTAAAATGATGGTTTATGAATACATTATTTTTTAAGTTCAAATTTTTAACATAGTTTAAAAATTCTCATTTTTATTCTTATTTCTTATCTCCAAATTATTGCCATTTAGACTTAGTCTAATTTAAGTCAGATGCAAAAGACTTTATTTTTTTTTTTTGATATATACTGTCTTGCTCTGTTGCCCAGGCTAGAGTATAGTGGTGTGATCATAGCTCACTGCAGCCTCAAACTCCTGGGCTCAAGGGATCCTCCTACCTCAGCTTCCTGAGTAGCTAGGAATACAGGCATGGACCACCACACCTAGCTGTCAAGTTTTTGACATTTATTTATTATTTATTATGAAAGTTATATTTATTATGTTATTAGCGATGCCTCTGTTTTGATGCACAAACACATTGAAATCTGAGGTTCTAGATCAGGAATTGGCAAACTATTGCCTGTGGGCCTAATCCAGGCTGCTGCCTGATTCTGTAAAGTTTTATTGGAACATAGCCACACCATTTTTTAAATGCATTATATATGGCTCCTTGAGACTGTCTGTTTCACAAAGTCTAAAGTTCTTACTATTTGGCCCTTTACAGAAGAAGTTTGCTGACCTCTGCCCTAGATCATCATTGTATTGCTTGCTGTATCAGCTGCAATATCTAATATTCCTTTTTCTTTCTTGTTTCGTTTGGCTTGGCTGCAAATTATTAAGGAATTCTTTTTTTTTTTTTTGAGTTGGAGTCTCGCTCTGTCACCCAGGCTGGAGTGCAATGGCATGATCTCGGCTCACTGAAATCTCTGCCTTCCAGGTTCAAGCTATTCTCCTGCCTCAGCCTCCCGAATAGCTGGGCTTACAGGTGTGTGCCACCATATCGGCTAATTTTTGTATTTTTATTAGAGATGGAGTTTCACCATGTCAGCCAGGCTGGTCTCAAACTCCTGACCTTGTGATCTGCCCACCTCGGCCTCCCAAAGTTGTGGGATTACAGGCGTGAGCCACTGCGCCTGGCCAAGGAATTCTAAATCACATCCATAACATGATGTGAATGGTGACAGATTGTTAACAGCTTGCCTTAAAGTAACAGAATGGTCTTCAGTTCAACATTATCTGGGTATTTGGGGAGGAGTAGAAGGGAATTCTGGTTTGCATCAGTGACAGTATCAAACAACTGCTTGAATTCCTTCCTATTACATACACAAGTCGGATAGGAAGCCCCACAATCATTTATAATATTTTCATGATAATCCACATAATACATTGTCTTATCATTGAAAGCTTCAGAGTGTACTTACTTGTATGGTTTTATGTATGCATATAAAGTCCTGAATTTAAAAAATGACAACACAAAGATACCCAGTAAAGAGCTCCACTCTTCCTAACTGAAGATACATTTCAACAGTGAAGGTCAAGATCTACCCAGACCTTAATCTGAGGTCTGCACAAACCAAATTAAACTGGCAGCACTTGTTGGCTGTATTCAGTATGTTCCCATATACTATAGAGCATGTTTGAATGTGTGTACATATTCGTTTTCTGTTCAAATAGGAGTCAAACTGTACTTTTAGAATAACATTCTCATGGAACATTTGGAGAGCCTCTGAAACACTTTCATGGAACACAATTTAGAGACTATCCCTTCAGCAAATATTGGTGGTTCTCATTTTTGTACTGGAGGGGCCACGGATGCTGAGGGTTGGAGGCAGAGGAGGAAGGAGGAGAGATGGGGAGGGGAGAAGTTGAGGTGATGCTGTGGAGAGTGCAGTCAGTAGTGGAAATAGTACTTTCGCAACCCAGGGAGGCCATGTGAGCTTCTGCCGAGGCTTGGGATGTCTCCTAGCAGTTGTTGATGAGCAAACTCAGCTCCTGGGGCTGCTTTAATGACCTCTGGCCCGCGCCTTTGAAGAAAAGGTGCAGAAGAGCATGGAGCAAGGTAAACATGTGTGCAGAGAAGTAGGGGTGGGGAGCATACACGTCACTTCTGATCGGCATGCAGAGAGCCTCTGTGGCCATTCAACAGGTCAAGGTGTGAGGCAGTGGCAAGGAAAAAGGACAGCAGAGGGGCCAGGAGAATCAGCTTGCCAAGCCAGGGCTGGCACAGGAGGAGGAGGGCCTGGAGCATGGGCCGTGTTTGTGAGAGACCGGTGTGGGGTTGGATGTCAGGGTCCCTGGACGGTGGTGGCTGGGATTGGACATTGGCCTTAGGCATTCGAGGCAAAGCCCACAGACCCAGGAATGAAACCCAGGAGTCCTGACTCCCAGGCCACCTGCCCTTCACTCAGTGGGTGCAAGGAAGAAAGCCAGGCCTGGTGGTTTTTGGAGGCCATGGGCTAGAGAAGCCTCAAGAGGATAGAAAAACCCCTGTGCTTTCTGAGGTTGTGCTGCTCACCCCATAGAAAAGGGACATTTTTAGGTTTTAAAAGGATGACCTCATTTTTTTCTTATTTACATAGCCCTGTTTGTTTATATAGCCCTTTAAAAATAGCAAGTGTGTGCTAAGCTTAGTGCTCTCTCTCCCACCACCAGTGGCAGGGCCACCGTGTGGGGAGAAACACCTTTTTATCTTAGAGAGGGGCAGCCTTGTTTCCGAGGACAGATGGGAGCAAAACGGGACAGGTAGGAAGTTTCGTGGTTTCTCGTGTCGCTTCTCCAAAATAGCCACACTGCTGCCTCCCACTTCCTGCCTGACTCGGCTGGGGTAGATTTTCTCCTTTAGAGGATTTGTGTTCTGTGTATTCCCAGGGAGGCTTGAGGGGATCTGTTGCCAAAAACATGCTCGACCCTGAAGTCCTGGAGCTTGGCACTGAGGGCCCCAGCTCAGGTTTGGACCACTGGGTTTGCATCCGGGCTCTGTCGCATACTGGCTGCGTGACCTTGGGCAAGTGACTTCACTTCTCTGTGCCTCATCAGTAGGATGGAGATAACAACTCTAGCTATATCCAGCAGTTACTCTGCAGATTAAATGAATATGTGTAAAGGGCACAGCCCAGTGTGGGCACATAGCAACTCTTAATGAATCTCTTAATAAAAAACAGCGATGGTGTTGTTGATCTCCATCCCCTACCTGGACAACTGTACCAGACTCCCAGCCACCTTCCCTTTCCCCTGGCTTGCCTGCTCCAGCACATCCCAGCATGATCCGAGAGTGATAGAAACGTGAAACACAAATCTGACCCTGCTATCTGCTGCTTAAAATCCACACATAGCTTCCAACGTCTATGGCAGGAATGAGCATTCTTTTGCTCTGAATGGCCAGAGAGTATTTGAAGCTTTGCCGGGCATATAGTCTCTTGACTTTGTCATTGCAGCCTGGAAGCAACCACAGATAACACGTAAAAAATGGGCGTGGTTGTGTTCCAGTAAAATTTTATGTACGAAAACAGGCAGCCGGCTGGATTTGCCAACCCTTGACCTACAGGATGAATCCAGACCCTTAGCTCAGCATTCCCAGTCCAGCCTGTTCCCGTTATCTCCATCCTTCTTCCTCCCCCACCCCTGCTCTTGTGCAGAACATGTCACACTTTAATCCTTTGCGTGTGCTGCTCCCTCTTTCTGAATTTTCCTTCCCTACCCCCTGAGTGCCCCTCCCCCATGACATTAGGACCCTTACTCTGGGATTCTGTGGTACCCTGTCTTTATTTCTACCCTCGTCATATATGCAAGTTCCGTCTGTCTCTCCATGAGAGGGGCTCCCCTCTAGGCAGGGATTTGGCCTTCCTCTTCTGTACACCCAGCAGGGTGCTGTATAGGTTTCTGCAGGTGCTCAGTAAGCATTTGTTATTGAACACAAGGATCTGCAAGATGGATGGTTGGCCTCAGGGAACTCACAGTCAGCTTAGGAAGCTAGGATATGAGCCAGTCAAAAGCCAGCCAGCAATCCAGGCAGGAAATGATGATGGCCTGTGTGTTTGGCCCTAACTTATGTCAAGTGGCGATTCTGAGCTTGATAGAGGAAGGTGAAGGCATTTGAGTTGGATGTTGCAGGGTGGGAAAGAGACTTGCAGAGATAGGGAGGTCAGGAAGTCTTTCCAAGTTGGGGAAATCATAAGAGAAGAGCGGGCCTGACCAGGCCTGGGGGCTTAGGCCTGTAATCCCAGCTACTTGGGAGGCTGAGGCAGGAGGATCACCTGAGCCGGGGAGTTTGAGACTAGAATGGGCAAGGTAGTGAGACCTCATCTCAAAAACTAGGAAAATAAAAATTTAGCCAGGTGTAGTGGTCATACTCCTGTAGTCCTAAATATTGAGGCTGAGGCGGGTGGATGGCTTGAGCCCAGGAGATGGAGGCTGCAGTGAGCTGTGATTATACCACTGCACTGCTGCCTGAGGGACACAGCAAGACCCTGTCTCGAAAAACAAAACAAAAGAAGAAGAAGAGCAGGTCCATTGCTGGGCTCAGGGTTGGGAGTGGACAGACCAGTCTGGCCACAGCTGCAGGCCCTCCCTTGGGAGACAGAGGGGGCCAATGCTGGAAAGCAGGGCAAAGTTTTCATCAATGAATTGGGAGTGGTGAGGAAGCTTACTTAGACTTTATCCTGTGAGCCAGAATTTCTCCACGTGTCCACACACCCTCCCATAACAGAATTACCTTGAGTTTCTTTAAAATGCAGATTCCAGGGCTCTGTCCCATACTGGAGGCCAGGAGGCTGAAGGGGGTCAAGGCCATGATCTGTGGGAGGAAGAGGCTGCACCGTGGCTATGGGTGCACCACAAGTATTATTCAGACTGGTGTCACCTGTAGGAAGCCGGGTGATGCCTTTCCCAGCTGGACTGGGGACAGGTGAGGCGGGAATGAATAATCCTCCCAAAGGGCAGATGGGAACACCGAAGCTCAGACGTGGCAAGTGACTTGCCCAGGGTCACACTGTCAATTACTTGCAGGTGTGGGGCTGACCAGTTGTGGAACAGGCTTCCTCTCCCAATCTCAGGGCCTCGGGTGGTCCTGGAGGTGCCGCAGGTGGAAGAAGAACAGGCCAAGGCAAATGCCTCCGGTACCCAGCACTGCCTGGTGCACAGTAGTGGTTGATCAGTAATTGCTGAACCAATCAGGGTTTCTGTTTGCTTGAGGGAAAGGGTAGGGGTGGAGGGTGAGTGACTGGGTGAATGGGTGCTATGAGGACAAAGGAGAGTGGAGTTTAGAGGTAGCGCTAGTGTCGCAAGCCTGAAGGTTTACCAGAGACAGAGGGGTGAAAAGATGAGTGGGGCGCTAAGCATATTGAATATGAGAGCTGCTGGAAATGCAGGATTGGGGCGTGCTGGGTGGGGCAGGTGATGTGCACAGCTGTGGAAACTGCTACCAAGTCAAGGCGAGCAGTGCAGAGAGAGAAAAGCAGGGGATTAGAGACCAAAACTTGAGGACTGAGTACAGGCATCTAGGAAGAAAAGGCTTGGATGGAAGAGTCAGAGAAGTGCTCAGACAGGTGAGAGGAGAGGTAGGGCAGGACAGGGGGATCAGAAAAGCGAGATTTGAACAGCCAAATCACCTAGGCCACTTAGTTTGGGCCGCTCTTTAGAATAAAGCCAGCTATCCTAAAAGAAATTATGTCATGGGTAAATAAAAATGTCAATCAAACTAAAACTGAAATCACGAGTTTCTGTTTGCTTGAGGTTTGTGCTCCCAGCCAGCATAGCTGCAGGTGTGGGAGAGTGAGTGGAAACTGGACCCACCTGTGCCACCTGTCAGGACAAGCCCTGCTGTCTTGCCTCTGTTCGGGCTCTGTTTGGCATGCCTCCCTGGGATCGTTTCAGTGCTCCCAAGCCTTTGTCCTCCTCTCCTGTGTCTGCCTTAGCACCTTTCCCCCTTTCCTTCCATTTCTTTTATTCATTCAACAGATATTCTTGGGACTAAAACTTGTTCAAAGGAACTCAGCTGCAGCCCCCAAACCCCTGCAGGGCCTGTGAGTCACCCACTAGAGAGCCTGAAACATGGAGATGGAGATTCCTAGACATTCAAATTCAGGATGCCTAAAAGCAGGGAGTGGCCAGCCATGCCTGGGTGCTCACTGCAGCCTAATCTGAGCAGCCTCTCTGGGGCTACCTCTGCTAATTTCCTATTTTGGAGCTGCTCTACCGGGGCTGGTTGGGGGTGGGGGACTGAGGCCCAGGTGTCTGGGTGTTTCTTCCATATGGCTCCAAAAATATAGCATTTGGACAGCCTCCCAGCTGACCTCCCTGGAGCCCTGGCTCTCCCTCTGCTGAGCCTACATATGCCACCAAACTTGTCCCTTCCACCCACTCCTAACACCCATACCAGTCAGGTGACGCCCCAGCCACCATCACCATCCTCATCCATCCTCAAAGAGGTAGGTCATCCTTACCTTCGGCCCTACTTAGACGTAAGAGGCCAAGCACCATTCTGGGTGACAAAGCACAAAACACCTGCCTCTTGGAGTTACATTCTGGTAGAGAAATAGACAAACATATCATCACTATACACACATGCACACTCTCTATAGACTGTATATTTTGTGAGATCTTAAATACATAAATGTATGTAAAATAAATGTAAATATATTATCTTCTTAAGTAACATACATAGTATGTGACAAGGTGGCAGTCAGGAAAGGAATAGGAGGCACGGGGGGCTGGCAGGTTGTCGAGGTTTAGAAATCAGGCAGTCAGGACAGGTGGAGAGTAAAGACCTGAGGGAGGCGAGGAGCAAGCGCTGAGGGTATCAGAGAAGAGTATTCCAGGCGGAGGCAAGATCAGCCTGCTGGGAACAGCAAGGAAGCTGGTGTGGCTGGAGGAGTGGGGGTGGGGGCACAGGAGCAGAGAAGGCTGGAAGGGAGAGGCAGGCACAACATCCAGAAGCCCTGGGAGGCCTGAGCAGAGGAGTGGGCTGTCCTGCCGAAGGAGGCTGTGGAGGCTGCCCTGGAGGGGGCGGGGGCAGCAGCCCGAGGCCAGCTAGGAGGCAGTGACATGACAGATCAGGAGGTGATAGTCACACACCAGGGTGGCAGCTGCGGGGGCCATGGGAAGGGGTCTGATTCCAGCTCCATTCTGAGGTCAAGCCAACATGATTTGCTGACAGATGGGATGTGAGGTATCAGAGAAAGAGTTCTGAGAGGGGAGCCAGGCTGACACACCTGTTCAGTCTTCCCTCAGACTAGTCAACTTCTTCAAGCCTCAGTTTCCTCATCTGGAAAATGGGCCAGGTGGATAGGTAACTTCCAAGGTCCGTTTTGGCTTGGGAAACTCATCCTTGAGCTCAGGTCACTGGGGCCTGGGGTGGTCAGGGAAGGCTTTGAAGAAGTGAGTAGAACTCGGGCTTAAGAAAGGACTTAGACCAGACACCACCGAAAGGGAAAGAACGAGACAGGGGCACCCAGGCAAAGGGTTGCAAGGCCTGTGAGTGGTGCCCGAGGATGGCGGGCAGACGCTGCTGTCAGAGCACTGGGCCTTGGTAGGAGGCTGCCAGGAGCCACAAGGATGGGCACACCAGCTCCTCAACACTACACCGTTTGGAATAAACCAGCAGGTTCAGGGCCCGAGCACATTTTGCAAACACTGAGGCCCTCAATTTTCAGCATTTTCAGATGGACATGCTTAGGCAGGAAGGAACAAGGCTTGGCTCCTGGCCGGGGGAGAGTTAACCTCCTGGCCCAGCATTGCATAACCGCAGAGTCTGCTGAGCGCAAGGAGACTCTTCTGTGTGGCAGCCAGAGTGGCAAGCCTGGTGGCTCCGGGCTCTGGCACCGTCCCGCAGCGGAACAAACAGCCCTCCCTTCCCAGATAATGGCCCTCATTGAGCATTGTGTCCATGGCCAGCACCCAGCACAGGGCAGCTCAGCCTGGGTAAGTTTCCTCTCTTGGCTGCTTAGCAAAATATTTACACTACGCCTTTCTAGTAAGATGGTTCCTAGGAACCAGCAGGCAGAGAGAGCTGGGGAAAGGCACCCACCAGTGACCCTGGTCTCAGCTTAGGGAAATGCTGCCACACACCCAACGACATGTGAGCCTGGTGCGGTCATTGCCCTCCAGGGCTCTTTTGTAAAGGAAGACACTGAACTAGAAGATGCTTAGAAGCCTGTCCAGTTCCAAAGCCATTGGCATCTTCTCTAATTAAAGAGCAAACTCCAGTTTCTTAGGATGTGGGAGTAGAATTTGGCTGGTCTTTAATATCTCACAAAGGGCCTCTCAGGAAGGCATGTGTATGATTTGGGAGAGGTGAAGATGAGAAGTCTGAATCCTACCTACTTGGTTCTCTCCCGTGCACCATGGATAACTCCCCATGCACCATGGAAACACTGTTGATATCTCCTGTGCACTGTCAATGTCCCTCTCTGTGTGTCTTTGAATGGGGAGCAAGGGGCATAAGACAGATCACCCCAGGCAGTTCTGCACTTTAAGAGGTATCTGGACCAGTCCTCAGGAACACGCAGCCCTTGTCAGAGGAACTTTTGAAGAAACTGGGTAACAGAATACTTGAGAGGCAGACTTGCTGTCCTCAACCACCCCAGGGGTTGTCTGGAGAAAAAGGGTCAGAGATGTTCTGTATGGTCCTTGGGACAGAATCAAAACCAGTGAGTGAAAATGACATGGCTCATTATTAAGACGATGGCCCAAACAATAGGCCTCATAGGTATTTTAACCAAAAACACACACATTGACCCATGTTTCCACTTCTGGGAATCCGGCCTATGGAACAATGCATCAGTCTGTAAAGATATGTGTATAAAAGATGTTTATGGCAAAATTCTAGTAGGAAAAATTAGAAAAAATATACAAACTTACCAGTAAATTTAAAGGTATTCCATCCAAACCATGGTCCATCATTCAGCTGTAACAAGATTGAGACAGATCCTGTCTCTCTGTTTAGAAAGGCAATACGGTAGAGTGGTTAGGAGCACAGGGTCTGAAGACAGCCAGCCAGGGTTCAGATCCAGATCCCACTACTTACAAACTGTGTTGCTTGACCCTCTGGCCATCACACTCCTCTTTGGTAAAGTAGGGATTGCAATAGTGCCTGTCCTTTAGGCTTGTTAGGAGCAGTAACTGAGTTAATTATGTGAGGTGCTTATAACTGTGCCTGGTACAGGATAACTGCTCAAAACCTGTTGGCCTATAGCCTAGAAAGACTGTCCATGAGGAAGGCCGAGTGCTGAGGAATGTACATAGGGTGATACCATTTTTAGAAAAACAAAAATTGAGCAGGTGCAGCAGTAGCACAAGCCTGTAATCTGAGATACTCAGGATGCTGAGGCGGGAGGATCATTTGAGGCCAGGAGTTTGAGACCAGCCTGGGCAACATAGTGAGACTCCATCTCAAAAAAAAAAAAAAAAAAAAAGTAATTGCTATTGCCTCAGGCAGTGAGTGGCCTCCTGAGAGCAGCCTCTAAGGAAGGCTGGAGTCTCGAATGGGAGCTTGGGCCAGTGCCCTTGGCAGTCCCTTCAACCCCGAGACTCTGAGACTCTGTGCGTCCCTCTTGGAAATCTCAAAGTACATCCTACCCTGCCTTTAACTGAACGGGATAATCTACTGTTTGCAAAAATATACATGCCAAGACACGTCCTTTGTGCAGGTGGGGAACAAAGATGTTGGCTGGGGGCTTAGTTCTACAGCACTGCCCATTGCCCTGCTGTGGCATTCATCAGTGGAGCCCACATGGTTCCACTTGGGGTGCTCTAAGTTTCCTCCTAGACCCATGAGTTTGTATGAGCCATGCCAACCGTGACACCATGCCCTGTCTGAAACGGACTGCACCTTGGTCAGGTAAAATCATGCTCAGATCCACCCGCCACATGTCACAGGCTTTGGGAGTGGAGGGAGAGGTGACAGAAGCTCCCCAGCTGGGGCGTGTCTCTTGTGGAAATCAGTCATTTCTTCTCCCCTTTGGTTAAACCACTTGAGATGCAGTAGAGAGTGTCATCTTAGCAGAGAGAAAACACACTTGTTAAAGGAGTCTTGGAGTTATTCATATATTTAACAAATATAAAAAATTTTCAAAATATTTTGGCCAAGCAGCAATATAATGCATGATAATATAACACTAGTGAACTCACCACCCTGCTAAACAAAAACAAAAAAAAAAGACTTGTCAAATACAGTGGAAGCCCTGCATCGCTTCCACAATGTGGGTCCCTTTCTCCTGTGCTCCCAGCAGTGACCGTCATCCTGAAATCGGGATTACCATCCCATGATTGTTTTCTGGGTTTACCCTGCCCCCACCGGGCTTGCCCTGAGTTGGGTGAGGCCCTGTGCCTCTCTGCCCACAGTCCTTTCCTGTTAGACTCTTTTGGTGAGTTTCAGCCTTTGGTTACATCTAAATGTCCACCGGTCCTGACACTGTTTCTGGGCAGTCCTGATGCCTGTCCTGTCACTGGCCTTGTGGTCTTGTGCGAATCCCTTCTCTTCCTTGGGCCCAGCATCTTCACCTGTCAAACGTGGGCTTTAGACCCTGCTTAAGCGCCCTCTAGCTCTAAGCTTGTGTGGTGTGATGGGGAAGCCAGGCTGAGGGCTCTCCAGGTGGAGGAGATGGGGAGCAGCCCCAGTGCATCCCAAGGTGAGGGACGGGCCGATTTCCCAAGTTCAGGACATAAACCACGAGTAGAAAATAAGCTGATTTTAGGAGAACATACTGGAAGTTCTTTAATTGACTAGTAAAATTATTTATTTAATTCAGTGAAAAATACTAGTTGGCAGTCTCTCCTGTGGTCCCTATTGCTTAGGAAGAAGCAACGTTTAAACAAGTCAAATTCAAGTCAAAGTAAATTAAACTATTACATAAATAGCAATACAATACGATGGCATTATTTTTGACAAAACTTGTAACGGTGGTCACCAAATGGCACAATGTTTCTCAAACAGGAGCTAATGACTTAAAGGGTGGGGCCCACCTGGCCTTCTGAGATGCTGGGAGAGCCAATTGCCTAGCTCGGTGCTGGATGTCACAGCCCCAGAAGTATTGGGAGGATGACTTCATGGAGGGCTCCCTACTTAAAACAGCATGGAAGAAATTTCCTTCAGATCTTAGTGCCAAGAAGAGCTTTGCTTTTTCTGAGGAACTGGCCAGTGTATCATCAGAACACGGAGATTGTGCAGCTAACTGTGTTGCCCTTCTTCCTCTGACTGCTGTATACTAAATCCATGGCCCCAAGAGAGCTACCATGTGGGGCCTTCTAAGTGATTTATCCATCTTCTTCCATCTCTTCTGGTCTTTCGTTTCCCCTGGGTTGATTTTTCATTTTAAATTTGTGTTCCTATTTTGTTTTTGTAAATTACCTCACATCTGCTGTGGAATAAATCAAGATAAAATTGCAAAAAGACAAAAAGGGGATTGACTAATTAGTTAATCTATCTGTGCACAAACTGTACATGACCAAAGCATGCTTGGCTCTGCTCAATCTGTTGGGACTTCCTACGAGGAACTGAAGCCCTGTAGAAAGGAGGCTTGCCTTAGGCAGAGAGGGTGGGAAAGCAGTTGGGATGGCCACTGCCTGTTTTCCACCGCTAGATTGGAACCATCTAAGCCCTTGGGACTTGCACCCACTGTTGAGCTTTGAGATCATCTCAGAAATGGGACTCTCTCTGCAGACTCAGAGCCTTTAGACTCACGGCTGGTGGCCCTTGACGCGCCTCTCTCACCACCAGAGAATTGTATTTTCAGGTAGCTGTTCCTTGGGGAGTAATATTGAGTGCCATCCCATGTGCCATCTGTTCCTGACCATTCTGGTTCTGCTGCTGACCTCAGACTGCCCATGTTGTGGCTACCTCTCCCATCTGAGTCCCTGCACTGCCCAGTCACAGACATCTGCTGCCAGACCCCAAACTGCCCTGATGGCTCAGAGCGGCCAGCTCCAACCTGCATGATCTCACAGGCATTGTGGCCTGGGCGTCAGGGTGCTGTGAGAAACACCACGAAACACTGATATTTTTAGTGCAAATGATGAAAAACGTTATGCTAAGTGAAAGAAGCCAGACACAAAAGGACATATGGTGGATGATTCCATTTTTATGAAATGTCCAGATAAGGCAAATTTATAGAGATGGAAAGTAGATGAATTAGTGGCTGCCAGGGGCTGGGGGGAAGGGAATGTGGAGTGATTGCTAATGGGTACAGGATTTCTTTTCAGAGTGATACACATGTTCTGGAATTACATCATTGGGATGGTTGCACAACCCTGTGAATTTTATGGTATGTGAATTGTATCTCAATTTTTGAATAATCAAATGACTAGACACCATTTAAAGAGTTATGTTTATGAGAAAGATACTCAAAGTTTACACAATTCTACTCATGAGCAAATTAATAGACCCCTTTTCGCAGAAGGAATTAAAGTGACTTCTGCAAACTATTAACTGAAGCATTCCACAAATTTCACTTCATTCATTCATTTATTTATTTATTCATTCACAAATGCCCATGAGTGCCTACTATATGGCAGGCACAGAGAACATGAAGGTGATTAAAATACAGCCCCTGCTCTCCAAAATGTGTAGCTGGGGAGATGGGCGTGTGAAAAGATTAGTACAGTGAGGGAATATAATATAAAATGTCATGAGACCTGCCCCACACGTTCCAAAGTAAGCACCAAGAATTGACAACTGTCATTGCCACCTGAGAGGGGAGCTGTGAGTGGCCTGCGCTGGAAGGCAGGGGTGTGTTCTTTTTCTGGAAATAAATCACTCACTCAGGCCAAAGCCTATTGGGAAACCCATTTGGAGAGGACGCAGCTTGTCAGAAGGGTTTGGAGCTCTTGGGAACGGAGGGAGTGTCCCTGCAGGCAGTGAGCCCCCAGCGGCTGACTCAGCACCCAGCGCTCCTGGCTGTCCTCCACTGCTCCCTGCCCAGGGAATCCTCTGCCCTGTCCAGGTCCCTTAGAGCCTCCTTGGGCGCTTCCTGGGAGGAGGTGCTGCATTCACCCTGCCAGGGCCAGGTTGGGACAATAAGAGGCAGAGACTGCCCCATTTCTGTGTGGCAAACAAGAAACATGGTTTATCGGTTCTTCTGAGGCTTCAGTTGAACCTCAGACCCTAAAGGGCCCAGCTCTGCCCATCTCTTCCATGCAAAGATGAAGGGAGGGGACAGGGGCTGGCACTGTGGTACCCTGAAGGAGGCACTTAGGAGGGTGATGATTCTAGGCCCTGATGAATTCATTTTTTAAGCCAGCAAACCCTCCTGGTCCCCTGAGTTCAGGATACCATATTTGTCCAAGCAAAGGATAGCTCAGGAATACAGAAATGAGTCTGATGCTAGGCAGGACTCAGGGAACACCATGAATCCTTGAGAAGCATGGGACGGAGAATCAGAGTCCTGAGCTGTGGATCCAGCCCAGCCACTTTCCACCTCTCTGAACCTCTGTTTCCTCATCTGCAGAACGAAATGATAAGGCCCTTCCCAGAGGGCTGTTTTGAGGACATTCTCAGTTATGAAGTATGTTAGACGTTGTGTTTTCAGTCTTAGGGGGCAGTTGGAGCCATGAACAGGAGGTCTGCAAGGAGGAACTTGGGTGAAATTAAATGAGACGGTGGCTACAGGGGCCTTTGGTGAGCTGTAGTCACTGCACTAATGTAAGGCGGCATTGTTGGGATTATGATCCATCTGAAACAGGGGTGTAAACACCTGCCAGGCGAAGGTGGAATGGGTTCTGTCTGGGATGGTAAGGGGTCCCAGGGAGAAACTGGCAGTGGTGACAAGAAGGATTTGACTGAACAAAGGAGGGAAGATGGGGGACCGGGCGGCAGGCCAAGGGAGGGGCTTGAACCCTGGCAGGAGGCAGAAAGGGTGAGAGGAACTGGGGCACAGGTGGGTGGGAGTGGGAGGAGGAAGGTAGGGAGGCGGGAGGAGTGGAGGTGGGATCACAGGGTGGAATAGTCACACTGCCAGGTAGGAAGGTGAGGTGAGGTTGGGTCCTGTAGAAAAAGCCTGGGCCATCAAGAAGGGCGAGTTTATATCTCACAGACCTAGTCAGGAGGTTCATCTGGGGCCAGAATCAGGTGCTCTGGGGTGAGCCGACCTCAGGCAACCGGAGGTCCCAGGCTAGGGAGAAGAAGCATCCAGAATGTCAGGGCGGGAAAGGTCCCCGAAACCCAACTCTAGTCAATACCATATTTTTCCGATATGGAATCAGGCAGCACAATCTCACAGAGGACTTGCCTGGTTGCCCAGGACAGTGGGAGAAAGCCAGGTGGGTCTCTAGATCCCCAGGCCTGAACAACATTCGAGTTTTCCCTTGTTTCCTTGATTAAAGGCTGCTGGAGCCACACGTGGAGGTGAAATGGGGAAGTGGTTGAGACACACACTCCAGACCCCCTGCCTGCCTTGGCTTGCAGTCTCACTCTTTGTTGAATGTGTGCCCCTGGGCGTGTGATGGAACCTTCTCTGCCTTCGTGTCCTCATCTGTGAGATGGACGTAAAAACATTGCCAGCCTGATAGGCTAGTTCTGAGGACTGAGGACATGTCAGGTTCTCGGCAGAGAGCCTGGCACATGGCGCTCTGTCCCCATCAGCATTTCTTATGATTGATTATCCCAGTTGCTCCACAGTTTATGTCTTTGTTACGAGATGGATTTTGCCTTCCTTAAACTACCTTTGGTTTAAGGAAGTCCCTTTGCCTGTGTATAGCTTATCTTCTGGCTCTTCTCCTGTTTCCTCAATTAAATGTTCTTGACTTGAGCCTGGGTTACGTTATCATCCATTCAACTTAGCATTTGTTTATTCATCCATTCACTCATTCATTTGCTCATAATTCCCTGGACAACCCGTGACCTGTGTTTAGAACAGGAGTGTAACATACACTAGTAATTTTCTCAAAGGGTCACCCTTCTGCCCCCATACCCTGAGCCTACGGCCTTCTTTCTTACAGTGTGAGATTTTCAGAGTTCACCTGGTTGAATGGAAGAAAGCCTGCATGAACTGCAAGATCTTATTTTCTGGAAATGCAGCCCCATGAAATCATACTTGACAACATCATCTTGTTCAGGGAGCACAGAGTGGGAGCTTGGGGGTCTCAGGGCAAGTTTAAGAAGGCTGAGGATGAGGACAGCTCCCCTCAGGCACACAAACAGTGCGTTCCCTGAGTGCTTTTGAGAGCTCAGATGTTGTCAAAAAAGGAAGATCTGGAGGTCAGATCAGGACCTAGAGTGAGAATGCCTGACAAGAAATTGCACTCGGAATTCAGTAAGTATTTATTGAATTAAACCGGGCTCCCTGGGTGGGGCTGGAGAAGCTGGACAGGTGGTACCGTGGCCTGTGGGGTCCCCTCCTCACCAGAGCTGAAGGAAGCTGTGGGCCACTGCCCCACCGGTGACCGATATTCAGGAGCGGTGCTGTGAGTCTGCTTTGCAGGAACCGTCCCTCTCTGGCCTGTCTTACCAGATGCCTTTCAAGAGGCTCAATGGGAATGCCCCTCCCACCATCCAGTAGGATTCCCCTAGGCCATCAGCCTCAGTACTCTCTTGTTCTCACAAATTCACCCACCTAGGGATGTAATGGTGAATGAGACTGGCTCCTTGGCCTAAAAGAACCCTGTCCTGTAGGAGGAGAAAAGCTTATAAACAAATACATTACCACAAGGTGTAAGACATGTGATAGCAGCAAACTGTCTAAGGTACAGAGGTGACTGACTGAATGTAAGGGGGCCATAGAAAGCTCGCTGAAGGATTTGCTGTCTGAAGTTGTGTATTAGGGTTCTCCAGAGAAACAGAACCAATTGTGTATGTGTGTGCTGTGTGTGTGTATACAGAGAGAGAGATTTTAAGGAATTGGCTCATGCAGTTGTGGAGGCTTTTCAAGTCCAAAATCTGCAGGATGGGCCAGCAGGCTGGAGATCCAGGAAGGAGGAGCCAAGGCCAAAGGCAGTCTGCGCATCATTCCCCTCTCCTCTGGGGAGGGCACTCTTTTTCTGTTAAGGCATTCAACTGAGTGGATGAGGCTCACCCATATGTGGAAAATGGTCTGCTTTACTCAGAGTTTACCAATTTAAATGTTAATCTTGTCTAAAAAATGCCTTCACAGAAACAACTAGAATAATGTTTGACCAAGTGTCTCAGCCTATGGCATAGCCACTTGAAACAAAATTAACCATCACAGGTGGGTTTAAAGGACATTGAGGAGTTTGCCACATGTCTAGGAGGGAAAGGGCATTTCAGCCAATGGGAACGGCATGTGTTCTGAGAATTCTCCAGCTCCATGTGGCTGGAACACACAGATGGAGGGAATGAGAGAGGTGAGGCCTCCAGAGCCATGCCGTGGGGCCTAAACTAGTGGGGAGGCTGAAGGGTCTTAAAAAGGGGTGTCATGGATTGGAGACAGCCTTTGAGCAACCTTGGAGGATGGGGTGGAACCCTTTCTCCTGGTACACTTAGTGTAGATACCTCGCTGAATCTCAGCTGTGGTAGCTGACAGTGTACAGGGACTTTACTGATTATCCACCTCCAAAGGCAAACACAGCCTGCAGGGTGCCCACACAGAGGCTTGCAGGCCCTTAGGCAGTCGGGTCATTGACTGGTGTCCATGGACTGTCAGGCTGCTCAGGCAAACAGGGCTGGCTCTTCCTACCTTTAATGGAACTAGGTGGGCATTATGCATCGGTGGGGGCCCAGGTTCAGGAACGTCAGAAGTGTTCCCCCTAAGGGCAGACACCATGGAGTTCTGAGATGATGCCCTGCATGGGAAGGGTTCATCTTCCTTTCCGGTGTCCACATCCTGGAAGGGACATTGGCCTCAGCCAATGAGTCATGAATGCATTGATTTCCTAAGTCCTGGAGCACAAGTGCCCACCTCCGCCCCTTCCCTAGGAATTGGTATGATGACAGTGAAAATCATTTTTTTTTTTTTTGAGATGGAGTTTCACTCTTGTTTCCCAGGCTCACTGCAACCTCTGCCTCCTAGGTTCAAGGGATTCTCCTGCCTCAGCCTCCCAAGTAACTGGGATTACAGGCATGTACCACCACACCTGGCTAATTTTTTTTTTTTTTTTTTGTATTTTTAGTAGAAACGGGGTTTCACCATGTGGTCAGGCTGGTCCCAAACTCCTGACCTCAAGTGATCCACCTGCCTTGGCCTCCCAAAGTGCTGGGATTACAGGTGTGAGCCACCGCGCCCAGCTGAAAGCCGTTTTTGAAAGGATGACATCATAACAGCATTAGAAAACAAGATAGGAAAGTCATCCGTGGGACGGAAACATTCCTAAATCTTAGGAAGATAGAAAGCCCATGAGATTGCACAGACAGAGAAATCAGAGCAGAAAACATTGCAACCCAGGACTCCAGAAGTCTCAGTGATTTTTGTCTCAAAAGAGCCAAGCATAGTTCAAGCCGAGAGCCAACAAAGCACAGAAGAGGAATGGGTTAGCAGTGTTCTCCCCTGAGAGCTCTTCAGAAGAGCAAGTACAGTTGGACCCCTCCCCGCCTTCTTCACAAATAGGCAGGCAGCCAGTGGCTGCCAAATTCCCCAACAAATGCTCTCTAAGGAAAGTCTGAGACAGCAGCTGAGCAAGGGCATTCCAGACCTCTCTAGCAGACTGGATGTGGGGCAGGGAGCCAGGAGAAGGATTGGCAGCTCCGTCTCAGGGTGAAGTATACCATTATGCCCACCATGGAGAAAAGTCCTTCTTTTGGCAATTGTGGGAGTTCCCTGGCCACTTCCTGTCCACGGTTGTTACTGGGAGACTTGCCACACTGCTTCACCCTCTTGCAGGGAACCTTTCCATGACTGCCACCCTCACATTCAAGACTGAACTGGTCAGAGAAATAGACGAGACACCTCACGGGAAGCTCTATGTAGTTAGTATTCCACTTATATCTTTTTTCTCTTCTTCTGTAGTGATGGAAATTTTAGCAGGGCACACAGCCACTCAGCTAAACACTACACTGCCTCACCCTCCTAGCAGCTAGGAGTGGCCATGGGCTCATGTGAACTGAAATGACAAGTGCAACTCCCAGCTCTGCCCTCCCCTTTATCGTTCCCACTGAGTAGGGTGTGGATGTGATGGTGGGAGATGGAAGTCATGTGCTGTGGATATCAGAAGACCAAGATCAAAGACGCCCACATGGTGAAGCCACCATATCAGCCATGGCCACTTAAACTCAGATTGCACATAAGACAGAAATAAACTGTCTCGTCTAAGCCACCTGCAGTTAGGTCCTTGTTATAGGAGCTAGAACCTGTATCCTAATACATATCCTAACTTTACAACATAATCCCTCATTCATAAATATATTGGACAACCAAAATCACCAAACACTGGAAGCAAACCAATAGAATGAAAGAGAAGGCCTAAAATGAAAAAAAGAAAAAAAAAAAAGGAAGAGCTTATTTCAAAGGAAACAGTTTGAATATAAGAAAGCCCAAAACTAAATTATCAGTAGTATCCTTAACAATAAGTAAGAGGTTCTTTCATTCACCTCTGTAAATGAAATAACCTATAATATGAGAGGAACAGGTTGCTATGAAGATAGCACAATTGGAGGGAAGGAAATACTTGTTGAAATTGTAAAATATCATTATGGAAAAAACTTCGGTGAAAAAACTGAATAACACAATGGATATGCATGAAGACCAGATTGGTCATTTCAATGTTAAAACCAAGAAAACCTCCCAGAAAGCAGAGCAAAGTCTCAAGAAGAAAAAATTAAGACCCATGGAGGATAGATCCAGAGGTTCAGTATCCATCAACTAGGAGATCTAGAACTAGAAGCCACAGACAGTCAGGGGGTGGGTAGAAATAGTCAAAGATATAGCCAAAGAAATTTCCTCTCAGTTGAGAAATACACACGGCCAGGCATGGTGGCTCACACCTATAATCCAGCACTTTGAAAGGCTGAGGTGGGAGGATTGCCTGAGCCCAGGAGTTCAAGACCAGACTGAGCAATATGCTGAGACCCCATTTCAATTTTAAAAAGAAAAATAAAAAAAAAAGAAACACACACAGATTTTAAACTAGAAAGATCATACTGACTTGAATTAGTAAAATGAACATTCAGACCCATCTTGGTGAAATTTCAGAACGTCAAGGATAAAAAACAAAAAACTTCCAGAGAGACTCAAAACTTACCTCAGAATTTCTCACCAGTCACGCAAGATGCTCCAGTACAGTGGAGTACTTTCACAATTCTGGAGGATAAACTAAGAATCATCCTGTCAAACTTTGAAAAATATAGTGTGTGTTTTAAATGTGTAAGATTCAGAATGTTTATCACTCAGTCACCTATATTTTCTGGAAGAAAATAAAACCTCCTGGAGTTATTTAATCAATCAAGAAAGGAACCCAAAATAATTATTAAATGAGGTTCAAGAAGAAGTGAAGGAAGCTATCCATTTTTCTTCTTGTGACCAAGTTTCAGTAATGTGGAACCACTTGCCTTTCTCATGGGTCCATTCATACTAAGTGGCTTCGCAGGCAATGATATCTTCATAATTATGTTGTTAACTAGCTTCACTTTTTAGAATTATCCTATAGAGTAGACTTAATTATACTGTCGATGAGAATGTAATTGTTATGCAAAAGCAATAACATATAACTAACAAAAATCCAAAGGTGGGCAGGAGGCAAGGAAGTGGAAAGAAGAGAATGTGGACAAATTTTATTGCTCATAGTAGGAAGTGAATAGACACTGTCTAAAGTTGATAGATCAGAAAATCGCAATTGAAGTATATTACTTGAAGATGCTAAAAGCAACTGCCAGAACCACCAAAAATTGGTAACTACCAAAAATTGTGAGATGGGGTGGAAGGAAATTGGGAGAGAGAGGTTGAATGCAAAAAACTCTGCAGTTCCACAGCAGAGAGTCAGTACCATAACCAAGTGAGGATGGTTTGGAATTCTGGGGCCTAGAAGACATCAGATTTTAGAGAGATTAATAATTTGAGAAGAAATGGACTTCGTAACCACACCAGTACTATATCTCTTCAGTACTTGCTGCCATCCTAACACATCTGTCCTACCATTCCAGACATCAGATGTATCATGACCGTGAGAAGTTTCGTTTGTTCACTCAAAAAATGTTTATGGGGAATTTATTTAAATAAACAAATCTGAAAGCTGATTTGATTCATGCCCTCAGCCCCACCCCCCACTACTATGCTCTGCACACCCAACACTCTAACCACACTGGACCTTCTCACACACTTAGGGTTTCCCCAGCATCTTTCTGTCTTTCTCCCACTCATCCCCTTTTCTGCTTGGTGAGATCCTGTTCATCCTGCAGAGCCCAGTGTGTGTATCTCTAAAGCCTACGCTGGTGAGCCGTCCCTCCCCACCCCCAGGAGTCAGCCTTTCCCAACCTGTACTGGGAACCTGTTTCTATCATGGCATCTACCACCCCTTATTATCTTTTTGGTTCTTTTTTCTCTTTCCCTATAAGCTTTGTATTTTTCAGGTGTAAAGCCCATGTCTTTTCAAAACTTGAGGTATAACATACATACAGTTATGTACACAAATCAGAAGTGTACTGCTGTACTGGAATAGTTTTTTTTAACATATGTATGCATGTGTGTGTGTGTGTGTGTGTGTATGTAATATCTATGTAACCACATCAAGATGTGGAATAATTGTACACCCAGAAAACTGCTTCATGCCCCTTCGTAGTAAATACCCACCTGCCCCATCAGAAATCAGAAACCACTATCCTGATTTCTTTTCTTTCTTTCTTCCTTTCCTTCCTTTCCTTCCTTTCCTCCCTTCCTTTCCCTTCCCTTTCTTTCCCTTCCCTCCCCTCCCCTCCTCTCCCCACCCCTCTGCTTCCCTTCCCTTCCCTTCCCTTTCTCTTTTTTTTTTTCTTAATTGGAGACAGAGTCTCATTCTGTCACCCAGACTGGAGTGCTGTGGTGTGATCTCAGCTCATTGCAGCCTCTACCTCCTGGGATCAAGCGATCCTCCCACCTCCACCTCCCAAATAGCTAGGACCACAGGTGTGCACCACCACACTCAGCTAATTTTGTTTATTTTTTGTAGAGATGAGGTCTCTCTACATTGCCCAAGCTGGTCTCGAACTTCTGGGCTCAAGCAGTTCACTCACCTCGGCCTCCCAAAGTGCTGGGATTATAGGTATGAGCCACTGTGCCTGGCCTATCCTATTTTCTAATACCATAAGATTGGTTTTTCGCCTATCCTTTAACTTTAATTAAGTGGAATCATACAGTATGTCTTAGTTAGGCTGCTAGTACAGAATACATAAAGCTGGGTAATCTATAAAGTAAAGAAATTTATTTCCCACAGTTCTGGAGGCTGGGAAGTCTAAGATCAGGGTGCTGACGTATGGTGTCTAGTGAGGGCCTTCTTGCTGCATTCTTACATGGTGAGAGGTACCAGGGAAAGTGAGATGAAGTCTCCTCAGCAAGCACTTTTATGAGTCACCTAATCCCATTCACTAGGGAGGAATCTTCACGGCCTAATCACCTCTTAATACTGTCACGTTGACAATACCTGAATTGTGGAGTTTCCACATTCACATCATCACATGGCATATAGTCTATTGTGTCTGAATTCCTTTACTTATTATTGTATCTGTAAGATACATATTTTTGTCTGTAGCAGTACTTTGTTCTTTTTTATTACTATGTATAATTGTTATATGAATATACCACAATTTATTTATCCATTCTATTTGTTGCTGGCATTTGAGTTGTTTCCAGTTTTTTTGGCTATCATGAATAGTTCTGCTATGAAAATTCTTTGTGTTTTTTGGAGGACATACATAGGCATTTCTATAGGATATAGTCTTAGGAGTGGAATTTCTGGGTCTGAGGGTAGGTGTGTGGCATTAGTCTTTGCCAATCAATTGTCCAAATGTGTCTATTTACCTTTCCACTAACAATGCACAAGAAGAGTTCCAGTTACACCACATCCTTGCCAACACTTGGCGTCATTTTGTTTGCTTCATGTTAGCTGTTATGGTGAATGTGTTGTAGATTTAATTAACATTTCCCTAATGACAAAATTGTATTGAGCATTGTTTTATATGCTTCAATACCTCACTTTTAATAATGGATAGAATATCCAGACAGAAGATCAACAAAGAAGCAAATGACTCGAACAACACTATAGACCAAATGGACCTAACAAATATATGCCAGAAAATTCCACCAAATAGCAGCAGAATACACATTCTTTTCAAGCACACATGGATTTTTCTCCATGTTAAGTTACAACACAAGTCTTAACAAATTTAAGATTGAAAGCATACCAAATATATATTCTGATCACAATGGGATGAAACTAGAAATCAATAGCAGGCCAGGCACAGTGGCTCACACCTGTAATCCCAGCACTTTGGGAGGACAAGGCAGATGGATCACTTGAGGTCAGGAGTTCAAGACCAGCCTGGCCAACATGGTGAAACGACGTTTCCACTAAAAATACAAAAATTAGATGGGCATGGTGGCAGGTGCCTGTAATCCCAGCTGCTCAGGAGGCTGAGGCAGGAGAATCACTTGAACCTGGTAGGCAGAGGTTGCAGTGAGCTGAGATCACACCACTGCTCTCCAGCCTAGGTGACAGTGAGACTCCATCTAAAAAAATAAATAAATAGGCTGGGCGCGGTGGCTCACGCCTGTAATCCCAGCGCTTTGGGAGACCGAGGTGGGCGGATCACCTGAGGTCAGGAGTTCGAGACCAGCCTGGCCAACATGGTGAAACCATGTCACTACTAAAGATACAAAAAATGAGCTGAGCATGGCAGTGTGTGCCTGTAATCCCAGCTACTCGGGAGGCTGGAGCAGGAGAATTGCTTGAACCCGGGAGGTGGAGGTTGCAGTGAGCAGAGATCGCGCCATTGCACTGCAGCCTGGGTGACAGAGCGAGACTCAGTCTCAAAAAATAAAAAATAAAAATAAATAAATAAATAGAAATAGAAATCAATAGCAGAAGGAAATTGAAAATTCAAAAATATGTGGAAATTAAATGACACACTGTAAACAACCATTGGGTCAAAGAAGAAATCAAAAAAGAAATTAGAAAGTACCTCAAGAGAAATGAAAACAAAAACACAACATACCAAAACTTATAGGATTCAGCAAAACCTGTACTCAGAGAGTTCATTGTGATAAATGCCTACATTAAAAAAGAAGAAAGATCTCAAATAAACAACCTACCTTTATATCTCAAAGACCTAGAAAAAGAAATTAAGGCCAAGGTTAACAGAAGGAAAGATATAAGGATTACAGAAGAAATAAACAATACAAAAACAATAGGAAAAAAATCAATGAAACTAAGAGTTGGTTTTTTGAAAAGATTTTTTTAAATTGACAAATCATTAGCTATGCTAGGAAAAAAAGAAGACTCAAATAAATAAAATTATAAATTAAAGAAGAGACATCACAACTGATGCCACAGAAATAAAAAGGTTAAGAGACTACTATGAACAATTCTATGCCAACAAACTGGATAACCTAGAAGAAATGGATATGTTCCCAGAAAAATACAAGACTAAATTATGAAGAAATATAAAGTCTGAACAGACCTGTAACTAATATGAAGATTGAGTCAGTAATCAAAAAACTCCCAACAAGGAAAAGCCCAGGACCAGATAGCTTCACTGGTGAATTCTACCAAAATATTTTTTAAAGATTTAACATTGATCCTTCTGAAACTCTTCCAAAAATAGCATTACTCTGATACAAAAGCTAAACAAAGACACCACAAGAAAAGAAAACTACAGGCTAATATTCTTAATGAATATGATGCAAAAATCCTCAACAAAATACTAGTACATCAAACCAAATAGTGCATTAAAGGGATCATACACCATGACCAAGTGGGATTTATCCCTGGGATACAAAGATGGTTCAATATACAAAAGTTAATTAATGTTGTGCATCACATTATCAGAATAAAGACTTAAAAATCACATGAGCATCTCAACAGATGCAGAAAAGGCATTTGACAAAATTCAACACACCCTTTTTGATCAAAGTTCTCAAAAAACTAAGACTAGAGGGAAAGTACTTCAACATAATAAAAGCCATATATAACAAGCTTACAGCTAATATTATACTCAGTGGTGAAAAACGGAGAAGTTTTTTCTCTAAAATCAGGAATAAGCTAAGGGCAAGAATGCCCTTGCTTGCCATTTCTATTCAAGATAGGACTGGAAGTCCTAGCCAGAGCAATTAGGCAAGAAAAAAAATTAAAGACATTTAAATCAGAAAGGAAGAAGTAAAATTGTTCCTGTTTGCGGACAAAATAATATAAAACCCTAAAGATTCCATTAAAAAGTATTAGAACTAATAAACAAATTTAGTAAAGTTGCAGGATACAAAATCATTTACAAAAATCAGTGGCATTTCTATACACTAACAACAAACTAGCTGAAAAGAAAGTTAGAAAAATAATGTCACTTATAATAACATCAAAAACAATACTTAGAAATAAACTTAACTAAGGAAATGAAAGACTTGTGTACTGGAAACTACAAAACATTAAATAAAGAAATTAAAGAAGACACAAACGAAGGGAAAGACATCCTGTGTTCATGGATTGGAAGAATTAATATTGTTAAAATGTCCATACTACCCAAAACAATCTACAGAGTCAATGAAACCCCCATAAAAATCTCAATTACATTACTTTGCATAAATAGAAAAAACAATTCTGCAATTTATATGGAACCACAAAAAACACAAATAGCCAAATCAATCCTCTGATAAAAGAACAAAGCTGGAAGCCTCACATTTCCTAATTTCAAAACATAAAAAATTACAGTAATCAAAACAGTGTGGTACTGACGTAAAGACAGACATGTAGACCAATGAAACAGAATAGAGAACCCAGAAATAAACCCAGCATATATGCTGACTGATCTCCAACACGGGTGCCAAGAAAACACAATGGAGGAAGGGTAGTCTCTTCAATAAATGGTGCTGGGAAAACTGGGTTTTCATATGCAAAAGAATGAAATTGGATCCTTATCTTACATAAAAATTAACCATACATAAAAATCACCATACATAAAAATCAACTCAAAATGGATTAAAGACTTGGATGTAAAACCTAAGACTGTAAAACTCCTAGAAGAAAACATAGGAGAAAACTTCATGACATAAAACTTCTAGAAGAAAACATAAGGGAAAACTTCATGACATATTCTTATTGACCATTTAGATAACCTCTTGCTTGTAGTGCCTGTTAAAATCTTTTGCTATTTTAAAAATTGTGGTAAAATAGACATAACATTTACCAACTTTACTATTTTAAATTCAGTAGTGTTAAGCACAGTCACATTGCTGTGCAACCAATCTCTAGATTTCTTTTCATTCTGAAAAAGCTGAAACTGTATACCCATAAAACAACAGCCCTCCATTCCCACAGCCTCTGGCAACCACCAGTTGACTTTCTGTCTCTATGAATTTGATTACTGTAAGTACTTCGTATAAGTGAAATTATGCAGTATTTGTTCATTTGTGGCTGGCTTATTTTACTTAGCATAATGTCATCAAGTTTCATACACACAATGGAATATTATTCCGTCTTAAAGAAGGAAATTCTGACACATGTTACAACATGAATGAATTTTTTATCCATTCATTCATCAATGGACATTTGGATTGCTTCCACCTTTGGCTGTTGTAAATCATGCCGCTATGAACATAGATGTACACATATCTCTTTGAGACTCTGATTTCAATTCTTTTGAGTATATACCCAGAAGTGGAATTGCTGGATTAGATGGTAATTCTATTTTTTATTTTTTGAGGAACTACCACAGTGTTTTCCATAGAGGCTGCACCATTTTACATTCCTACCAGCAGAGTGCAACAGTTCCACTCACTTTCTCTACATCCTTGCAAACAGTTCTTTTTCTTTTTTTTGTTGTGGCCATTTTAATGTGTGTGAGGTGGTATCTTCGTGGTTTTGATTTTTCATTTCCCTAGTAATTGGTAATGGTGAGCATCTTTTCACGTTCTTCTTGGCCATTTGTAGATCTTCTTTGGAGAAACGTCTCTTCAAGTCCTTTGCTCATTTTTTAAAAATCATTTTGCTTGGCTTTTTGTTATTGTTAAGTTTTGGAGTTCTGCATGTTAATGCCTTATCAGATATATGATTTGCAAGCGTTTTCTCTCATTCTTGTCTTTTTACTCTGTTGATGTTGTCCTTTCATGCATAGAAGTTTTTAAATTTTGATGTAGGCAATTTATCTATTTGTACTTTTGTTGCGTATGCTTTTGGTACCACATCTAAGAAGTTACTGCCAAATCCAATGTGATGAAGCTTCTTCCTTATGTTTTCTAAGAGTTCTATGGTTTTATCTCTGAGTTTAGGTCTTTGATTCATTTTGAGTTAACTTTTGCTATTTTCAGGTGCGTTGACTGCCTTTTTCTTACTCATTTTTAGGAATTTGTTTTCAAACATGTGTTGCAAATATCCTCTCCCAACCTGTGGTTTGTCTTTGTACTCTATTATTAGAGTCTTTGTTGAACAGAAGTTTTAAATTTTAATGAAGCACAATTTAGCTTCTTTCCTTTATGATTATGCGATTACGCGTTTGTCAACCGAGTAAGAAATCTTTGCCTACCCCAAGTTCTGTGAAGATATTTTCTTGTTTTCTTCTACAAGCTTTATTGTTTAATCTTTTGTATTCAGGCCTATCATTTATTCATTTTACTTCGTTTTTTGTGTATGGTATGATGTTGGGGGTCAAGGTTCATTTTTTAATATGGATATCCAATAGCTTTAGTGCCATTTATTGAAAAGACCATTATTTCCTCTATCAGATGCATTTTTCTTATAAATCAGGTGACTGAGAGTGGGCATGGTGGCTCACACCTGTAATTCTAACACTTTGGGAGGCCAAGGTGGGTGGATCACTTGAGCCCAGGAGTTCAAGACCAGCTTGGCCAACATGGTGAAACCCCATCTCTAAAAAAAGATATAAAAATTAGCCGGGCATGGTGGCACGTGTCTGTAGTCCCAGCTGCTTGGGAGGCTGAGGTGGGAGAATCACCTGAGCCCAGGAGGTGGAGGTTGCAGTGAGCTGAAATTGTGCCATTACACTCCAGTTTGGGCAACAGAGTGAGATCCTGTCCCTAAATAAATAAATAACATCATGTGACTGTATGTGTGGGAGTATGTTTCCTTACCCTCCTCTGTTTCCATTGATCTTCTTGTGTCTCTTTGTATCGATACTATACTGTCTTGATTACTGTTGCTTATAGTAAGTCCTATGATTTATGTCTGTTTTCATCTTACTGGCCTGGCATTGAGAAGGCCCACATAGTACTTGCAGACTGAGTGGAGAAATGAAGAAATGAGTTGCAGTAGAGTGATCGTTATAACTGCTTTATCATTACTATACAATTATATCTATCCTGCCATGTGGGCAAGAATGACAAGCCACAGGCAGTCGCCGCCTCTTCTGTTGGACTACACTCTATATGTCACCCAGTCTCCCAGCCATTTTTTCTTCTGTGGTTCATCTTATAGTGTGTGTGTGTATATATTATTGTGTATTCTATGTATTGCTCTCCATAGTAGACACAGGAACCTTAACTACCTAGGAAGCTTGTAGGTAGGTGTACCTTTTGTGCCACAGTCACATGTATAGAAACAAAATGCCATCAAAGGAACCACTAGACACCTGCCAGAAACTGCCAAGAGATCAGGCCACTGCAGCAAATGTGGAATTTGGGTCTTTCTTAGGCAGCGTTGATGAGAGACTGGCTGGACACAAATGGCCAGAAGACAAGCCTTCTGGGCCTGCCCAACTCTCATTCCAGGCTTTGTTCTTCCCTAAGCTTTTTCACCCACAAGCACTTCCTGGACCATTTAAGATAAACAGGTTGAGTTAAGTTCACAGATGCCCACTGAGTTCTCATGGGTGTCCAGAAGCCTCTTTTAATCCTCACGGGAAAAAGCGGATATAAATAAACAATGACATAGATAGGTGGATAGCTAGCTATGTACATTACATTAGATAACTTAGTAGATGAATTAGCTACAAGCATCTGGGCCTTGTTTGTAGATGTGTGTAGGTGAGGTAAGGCTGTAGCAGCTGATGTCAGTTCATTTTCGGTCTCAATGGAAGCAAGGCTTAAACATTGTAGATACTTTTCCAGGTGAAAGGAAAAAAAAAGGTTAACAAGCTTAGCCCTTATGAAGGAAAGGAAGGCTGCTAGCAACAGTGTTTGGTTACCTGCAGTGTCAGGACTGTGATTCAAATCTGTGTCCTCTCTGTGAGGCTGATGTGGCCCAGCTGCCTTGAGGGTCACCACTGCAGGAGTCACCTGATGGTCCAAGTTCAGGTTCTGTCTCTGCTACTTAGCAGTTTTGTGATTTGGGGCCTCAGTTTCCTCACCTGTAAAATGGGAATGATAATAGTACCTGCCTGATAGGGTCATTGTGAGGAATAAATGAGTGAATTTGTGTAACATACTAAGAACAGCCCTGGCACATAGTCAGAGTTCATTTGCTCGGTCTAGGCAGAGGACATTGGTTTAGATGATCTTCCTCTGAATTATTATGACCCCAGACAATCAGGGGAAATCTGAGCCTCTGCAAGTCTGGCAGAGTAGAGTTTTTGCTACATCATTGCTTGATCTTGACTGTGAAGTGTGTTTTTGCTTTCTATGGGGATGTCACAAGAGACTTCATTCTCCTTGGTGATATCAGTTTCACCTGGATCCCTGAGCTCTCTAACAGGAAGACAAACACCAGCCGGGTCTAACTCATCTAGGATTGCCTAGGCTTCTGTTTGCTTTCGATAGAATTTGCTTTTTGACCAGTGTGCAGAAATTCCAAGCCCTGTTTAGATCTTGGAGTTGGGAGGGAGGAGGAGAAGGAAAAGTAGGAACACGGAGACCAGTCATCCAAGGGAAATGATTTAAGAGCCTCCCAGACAGTGAAAAATCCACCACTCATAATTGAGGGAAAAAGCAGTTAACAAGAAACTCAGCCCTAAGGTTAACAGGGTCATGCAGAGTGACTTGCATGCAGGGAGGACTCTGATGCAAGTGTATGTAGATGGCTGCAGTTAACCAGGGAAGACTTCCTGGAGGATCTCAGTTACAGGGAAGGAAGGTAGGATCCACTCGGTCATTCTGACCAAGATCAGGGCCCTTGGGGGTTTCCTGGATGTTGGCCAGCAATCGGGGTTCAAATCCTGCCTTTGCCTTTGTCTGATCTGAAGCAATTAGCCTCAGCCCCGCCCCCATCTATAAAAAGGGGATGTGTAAGAATCAATATGTTTGTTTTGTTTGGGCATGGTAGGTGGTCAGTTAAGTGTTTTTAAATATTTTTAATATTTTACTGAGTGTGGAGTTCTGTATCAGGCACTGGAAATGCAAATCTGAATGGAGCCTAGTTCCTGCCCAGGCCAGGGAGAGGCAGGTTCACCTGGAAGACACTGATGAACTGGTTAAGCCGCAGGCCTGGCTCAAGGCAGACATCCCAGGCTTCTTGGGGGAACAGCACTGTTTGACCTATTGGATTAGCAGAAAACCTCTTCCTTCCAACACAGGCTATCTATGGACTCTAGGTTGTGCCTGTTTTCCATGAATGAATCCGGTCAGAGGGTATGAGGGGCTGGTCACCCTGGAAGCATGGCCCAGCCCAGCAGCAGCAGTGCGTCCTTGCCAACCCCATGGGGACCCAGTTGTGCCTTCCACCTGCTTTCAGAGGGCAGTCACTGACCACAGCTCTGTTGGAAGATCTGCTTGACATAACTGAGGCTTCACAGTTTGGGACTTTATCTCGTCATTCTGGGGTCTAGGAGGGGACATGTGGAAACACCTCCCAGTGTCCAGAAGCCATCCCAGCACATCGTGGGGCTCCTGCCTGGAGCCCTGAAACAACATTTCCTGTGGCCACGTTCCAGCCCCCTGTGCTTTGCGTACATTGAACCTCGTATTAGTCAGGGTTCTCTAGAGGGACAGAACTACTAGGATAGATGTATACATAAAGGGGAGTTTATTGAGGAGTATTGACTCACACGATCACAAGGTGAGGTCCCACAATAGGCCGTCTGCAAGCAAGGAAGCCAGTCTGAGTCCCAAAGCTGAAGAACTTGGAGTCCGATGTTTGAGGGCAGGAAGCATCCAGTGCGGGAGAAAGATGTAGGCTGGGAGGCTAAGCCAGTCTAGTCTTTTCATGTTCTTCTACCTGCTTTTATCCTGGACACACTGGCAGCTGATTAGATGGTGCCCACCCAGACTGAGGGTGGGTCTGCCTTTCCCAGTCCACTGACTCAAATGTTAATCTCCTTTGGCAATACCCTCTGCATCCTTCAATCCAATCAAGTTGACATTCAATATTAACCATCACAAACCTCCCACCTAGAGTCTCTTTCTTGCAAATCTCACCATCAACATCTTCCCATAGTTCCAAACCCAGCTCAAACAAGGGTTCGCTGACTCCTCTGTGGAATTAGTCTCCAGACTCCTTTCTCGGCATGTCCCACCAGGAACAACAATGTGTAAAGGCAGAGAGTTCAAAGTGTAAGAGCAGGATAGAGAGAGAGGAGGCCAGGAAGACTGGATGGGCCCTATTTTGACAGGACTGAAACACCAATGGCTGAATCTCTCTGCATTGGGGAGCTACTGAGAATTCTTGACAAGGGGAGAGGTCTGGTGAGGTTGGCAACTGAAGAGATTTCTCTTTCCACAATGAATAGTGGAGTGGGGTGGACTGGGAGAAGGCTAGAAACCTGGAAGCAAGGTGATTAGGAGGCAGTTGGAGGAATTTCATCAGCTTCCCCAAATGCCAGTAGAAAAGTATATGCCAGATTTATAATATTCATATGGGGAATTAGCAAAAATGTAGCTTCTGGGTCCCCTTTCCCACAAATTGTATTTCAGTGGATTTGGAATCGGGCTGGAACCTGTGCTTTTAGCAGACACCACAGACATTTCAGAGGTGGGGAGGTGGACTATTCAATAATGCTGTTGGGACAACTGGCTAGCTAGGGAGTAAAAAAACTTAAGCTTTATCTTTACCTCACTCCTTACACCCAAATAAGTGCCAGATGGAGCCAAGATGACAATGGAAAAGAAAGAAGAGAGGAAAGGAGGGAAAAAATAAATCATAATGGAACTGGAAGAAAATTTGGGTGACATTCTAAAAAATAATATTGGACGTGAAACCTAAAAGTCATAAAGGGAAAAATTAATGGTACATTTAACCACATGGAAACAAGAAAAATTTCTGTACAGCTAAGACTAATGATAAAGAGAAGATATCTGCAATCTATATGTAAAGGGTCAATAGCTTCAATATCAAAAGAGTTTATGTAAACCAGAAAAATAATCTCCCAAATGAAATAACTAGTGAATATGTTTATGCAAAAATGCTAAGCCTCTCTAGAGATCAAGAAACAGATTTTAAAACATAAGATATCGGCCGGGCGTGGTGGCTCACACCTGTAATCCCAGCACTTCGGGAGGCTGAGGCGGGGGATCACTTGAGGTCAGGAGTTCAAGACCTGTCTGGCCACCATGGTGAAACCCCATCTCTACCAAAAATACAAAAATTATCTGGGTGTGGTGGTGCACGCCTGCAATCCCAGCTACTCAGGAGGCTGAGGCAGGAGAATTGCATGAACCCAGGAGGCAGAGGTTGGAGTGAGCTGAGATCAAGCCACTGCACTCCATCCTGGGCAACAGAGGGAGACTCCATTTCAAAAAAATAAAATAAAATAATTATAACTGAAACGTAAGATATCTTTGTGGTAGGCAGAATAATGGACCCCCAAACTATCCACATTCTAAGCCCTGGAAACTGTGAATATGTTGCCCATTATGGCAAAAGATAATTTGTAGATGTGATTTAAATAAGGCTCTTGAGGTGGAGAGATTATCCAGGTGGACTCAATGTAATCACCAGAGTCCTTAGGAGAGGGAGACAGGAGTCAGTATTAGAATGATTTGTTATGAGAAAGATGCGGCTGGCTGTTACCAGCTTTGCAGGTGGAAGGGGAGCCTTCCATGAACCAAGGAATTCAGGCACCCTCTAGAAGTTGGGAAAGGCAAGGAAAGGGATTCCCCTCTAGGGCCCCCAGAAAGAAAAGTGGCCCCGCTGACACTTTGCTTTTAGCCCAGTGAGACCTATTTCAGATGTCGGACCACTCGAACTGTAAGATAATAAATTTTGCATTAAGCCACTAAATTTGTGGTAATTTCTTACAGCAGCAATGGGAACCAAATACAACCATTTTGCCTTTCTTATTAGCTAATGTTAAAGAGACAGTTTATATTCCAGGTAGGCAGGAGGTTAGGGAAATAGTGCTCACCCGCCATTGGTGGAAGTGTAAATTTCTGCTTTTTGAAGAGCTATTTGCCAGTCCCTATGAAAAGCTTCAAGGTGTATTCCCTTTAATCAAGTATTCTCCCTTCTAGGAGGTTAGCCTGTGATATACTCATACAAGCATGCAGAAGGTATTCTATGTAGCATTTCTTGGAATAGAAACAGCTGGAAACAACCTTCATATCTATCAGTAAGGGACTGGCTGAGTTTGAGTACAGCCAAAAATGGAATACAGTGCTGCTGCCCCCAAAAAGAAAGAGGTAAACCTAGCTATCCATACATAGATTTAAAAAAAGAAAAAAAACAAGTCGCAGATGAATATAAATACATTAGGACGTCAGTAAGAACATATATTAAATTAACTGTAGGTTCTCTGGGGAGGGGCATGTGGGGACAGGGAGATTCAGGGGAAAGAGCCAAGGATGGTACAATTCTGCAGTGGTTTAAAATTTTTCAAGTAATTTCCTTTAAGAATTTTTTTTTAAAAGAAGGAGAAAGCTCCCTAGCATTTCTATTCTGTCGTTGGTCTTTGGAACTTCTGGTCTTGACAAAACTAGGGATAGGAACCCGAGCCCAAAGGAGAGGCAGGGAACAGAAACAACCAGATTTGGGGATTGATGACATGGCTGGGGACAGGGGTGGAGGTGGTGACAGCCCAAGAGAGAGTCAGCAGGTCAGGACCTGGCCAGGGCCTAGACTGGCAGAAGCCGGTGTCCAGGAGGCCTGGGCTGCTTGCTGGGATACATGCGGATCCCTGGGCAGGGGTAGTTTTCTCTGCATGGAACCCCCTGATTGCTGGTAGGTCAATGCTGTGGGATACCCTGACCTGAGTGAAGTTAGAATGTTATAGGTGAGCCAAGCATCTGCAGGAAAGGCAGGGCTTCCACCAACAGTTGCAGGTTGCTTGGTGTCAGCAACTATAGCTCATGCCAGCACAGGATCCTTCCCCAGCCCTTCCCCCAGAGAAGCCAAGAGGATGGTGGGGTGGGCCGGTGGGTGAGCCTGACCTTGCCAGTCCACCTCTCAGTCAGTCCCACAGGGAGGGTTGCCTTTTATAAAGATTAGCAGGTATCCCTAGATGGATCCTCACTTTGACCAAGGTCTAACAGGAATTTGAGGCGTAAGTTACCGCGTGGAATTCTCCTCAGCTTAAGGTCAATATTGCAGCCAGCCTGAGCAAACTAGGAAATGTGGCCAGTGTTTTTCAGTTGGCCACACTGTCACCTGGTCTTAGATTTCAAAATCCAAAATTGTCAGAATGGAAGTGACCTTGAGATCATTCAGCCCAATTTCATGTTACAGAAGGGAAAACTGAGGCCCAGAGAGGAAAGTGTCTTGCCTAGGGTCACACATAGACCTGTGTGTTCCAGGGCTTCCTGCCACAGGCTACCAGACCCATGGCAGCCAAGGTGACTCCAGGCCTCCTGATCTGCCCTTGCTGGAAGAAACCCACAGACCGACCCCCAGAGAAAGTTGAAGAAAGCAAGCCAGGGAGGCAGCCGGCTGCCTGTGGTGAGGAGACCCAGGTGCTCAGCCCCCTGGCTCTCACTAGGTGTGCTACTCACTGTCCCACCTGCAGCCCAGACCTCTCTGCTCCTGTAGAGCTCCCAAGCAGGTCAAGTCAGTGTCAAGCAGCACCTGCTGTTCAGGAGGAATTGACCCCAAACAGCAGATCGAAGGACTCAGAAATGTCTTTAGTTTGGCTTGAAGACTTCCCAGCCCGCTCTCGTTGGGTCGGTCATGGCTCTTCTCTGGGAGTCAGTGTCTCCCAGAATCAAATGGCAATAAGAGGGATGCAAGTGTTGTGAGTTTGAGGACAGGAGTGTGCTCATGTGACTCCTCTATTGGGCAGTAATCGAGGCTAGAATTCAGGACACTGACAAGACAGAGCCGCTCTGCCATGGTCCTCATTGAATGGTCATTATCTCGTGAAAATCCAGTGACCAAGAAGTACATTGGAGGCTGCAAAGTCTCAATCTCAGTAGGAGAACCATCTAGTGTGGCTTCCATGGAGTCAGGAAGATGGATCTGGTGGCCTGGAAAGCTGTGTGCCAGGATTGTGATGATTTTCATCCATGATTATCAGTTCTAGCTTGTGCCCTGGGTTGGTATGAAGCATTCAATCTGAAAAGTGCCCCATAAAGTCAGATCCGTCAGACCTGTCACCACCTGATCGCCTGCCTGTGTTCTTTTCCCCACTGCTAGGACCACATGGCTCCAGCATGCAGACCAAGGCTCTGCCCAACTCAAGAACCAATGCTTCCCCTGTTTGGGGGAATTCAGGTCTCTCCCAATATCCTGGTGGGTCAGCGTGACACTGGCTTCTGTGGGGGCCCTGCTTTGACCTCCGAATTCAACCTTGGTTCTCATTTCTTGAGCACCAGCTGTGTGCCCGGGACTTTACATACATGATAACCCCAGTCAGTCTTATGACAGCCTGTCAGCCTAAAAGCAGCAGAGCCAGGACTGGAATCTAGTCTAGAGATCTTTCCACACAGCCGTGACAGCCCCTCCACAGAAATGCTTTCTCCAATAGCAATGATGACTATTATTTATTGAATGCTTACTATATGTCAGGTGCCATGCCAAGCGATTTATATGAGTCAACTCAATTTAAACCACACATGACACTTTTACTGTCCCCGTTTTACAGATGGGGAGACTAAGGCTTAGAGGGGTGCCCAGATTAGGGGACCATCAGTTAGGAGATGGAGGAGCCAGGGTTCAGCTGCAGGCTGCCTGAGTCTCAAAGCTACCTTGGGAGTCGCTGTGCTGTGTTGCCGCATGCATGAGTTTAGTGGCTGGATGCTTACCTTGCTACAGGTGCCTGTCTTGGGCTTTAGAACTAAACCCTAATCTGTGTTGCTACCTCTCCCTGTGTCCCCACTTACCTAGACCTGGGTTCTGCCCAACCCTTTTCAGCCTCCCAGACACCAACATCACACTCCAATCCCCTGGACGAGTTAGTGTATTTGTTCAACTGCTTCAAAAGGGACCAAGTAACAAGCTCAAAGATGTATGTCTCTCTCAGGGGCAGGTGTCTTTGCTTCACATTGTCTTCTTGTCTTCTTGTCCCACTGTTCCTTGGGGTGATGTTCTTGTCCATGTGGTCACAGTTGGCTCACCCCCACCACATCCATGTTCCTTCCTGACAAAATGGAGAGGTGGAGGGCAAGGACTTTTCCTTCTGGCTGTGGCCTAGAAGTTGCATACATCATTGGCCAGAACTAGCTGCAAGGGAGGCTGGGAAAGGCAGCCTCTAGCTGGTGGACATAGACCCAGCTTGGGGGCCTTTGATTACTACAAGAAAGAGAACTGGCTAATGGAAGAAATATTCAGTCTCTGCCACAATCCCTGTTCCCAGCCAGAGCCCCACCTTGACCTTGGCCTCTCTCTTTGCCCAGACATCCTTCTGTGACTCTCTGACTACGAATCCCTGTTAGTCTCCAGACCCATATCCTTATATCTGGCTTATTTTGCCACCACCTGAGCCCACAGCCACTTTTAGTTTTTTTTTGCAAGTAAAGACTTCTGCTCCAGCTTTAACACACACATGCATACATGCACACACACAGAATGTTGTACACAGAGATTTTTAGAAGGGGCACTGGCTTTGTTGCTAGGTTATTAAATAAGAATATTTACTGAGTGTCTCCTCTTCAGCCTGTGGCCTTGTGCCCTGGGTTCCCAGGTATTAAAGTTAATAGGAAAGTTTTCTTATATTTTTGACATCAGTATGTTTTATTACTGCCAGTAAAATTTTTGACCAGATTTTGGCATGTTGGGATATGTGGGGGTGTGTGTGTGTAAGTAAATTACAAGCAAAGAGCTGTATTAAGCCCCACCAGCCTGGGGCCAGCTTAGCTTAACAGCTCCTCGGACATCAGGCCCCTGCCCCCATCTTGCCCCAGCCTTATCTAACTTTGACTGGGAACCCCAGCTCCTCAGTCTAGAGCCCAAGGCAGATTCAAGCTGGCCTCCTGCCAGGACTGGTGGAATTGTCCACCTGAGAGGGCCCATCTCCCACCCGCCCTCTGGAAATGTCCTCTGGGGTGTCCACCCTGGGCCACGGTCATGTTGTCCTGATGCCTTCAATACAGAAGGTGCTTTCCAGTTTGGTTCCAGAGCTTCAGGCCTCCCTGCCTTGGCCCCGGGCTCCTCCATTACTTCCCACTCCCCTGAGGCTTTTGTGGCTCCAACCGCAGCAAGTCCCGATCTCCTTCCTATTGGGCTGCTCCCACAGTTAGACCGAAGGAAGCTTCTTGAAGTGGGAGCTAATTTGTCAGGTATGCTAACCAGTTGGCTGCTGAAGCTCAGGTTCCCCTCAGGGTTATAAGCTGGTCTCTGAGCCGGAGCTCTCGGTGGCGGATGGTGGCCTCATGACCCACTCTGCGACCATCAGTAGAGGCTGTCCATCCTCTTCTGGTCTGGGGTTCAGGCTTCTGTTGGCCCAGCTTCTGGGCCCATTTCTCTGGTGACTTTTACAGGTGCTCTCACCAATTCCCTGGAAAAGTGGCTTTTTTCTTTATTACTTCAAGTTTGTATTAAAATTTCACACATACCCTCAGAACCACAGAAGGTAGAAAAGAACCATTTTCTTAGTGTCTGTTGGTCACAGTCATTAGAACGGTCCCTCGGTTTATGCCGCACCACATTTGGAATCCATTCCAAGACAGAAGTCTCCTTAGGTTCTGCAGGTTCCCCTATATCTGCACCTGTGGTCCTGGCTGCCCTTCTCCCCCTGCCCCTCCTAGTAAGCACTTCAGACCTGTCATGATGTGGTAGAGCAGGCTGGCAGAGAGCACCAGTCCAGGAGTCCAAGCCCCCGTGTGGCTTGGGCTAGCCGTTCTCCACCATGGCTCAGATGCCTGTGTGCAGAATGACAGGGTGGCCCCTCCAGCTCACAGGCCTCGCTCACTCTGCGCCCTGGCAGCCAACAGTGCTCCTGTGGCCTTTTTGCTCCCCACTCAGAAGTGTGTGTAGGAGACCTCTCCTTGGAGAAACACCATGTCCAGCCCACAGGTGCAGGCTGGACACTGACCCTGGGCAGGCAGTGCTGGCCCTGTAGTCACCTGATGATGCAACAGTCATCTGACTGTCTCCTTCATCTACCCTGCCTCTCCTACCTGGCCCTGGGAATTCCACCAAACCCCAGCTACTGGGCACTCCGCCACCTGCCAAGGAAAGCCTTGTGGCTCAGTGAGGGGAGAAGGCAGGACTAAAAAATGTAGGGTCCTGCCTGGCCAGCTGACCCCCACTCAGACTGATCATTTCACCATCCAGTCATGCCGCAGGGTCCCATCCATCCATCGGAAGAAGCAAAGCTTGCCACTAGCTAGTGTTTCGGGGCTGCTCTCAGATCCTTGCATGAAAGGATCAATAAGAATAGTAAGTATAGCCAACCCTTGATTATCCACACATAGCACCCAAAGGCCTCTCCATCACAGTGCAGCCAGGCCGAGGAGACCCAGCCCAGCCCGAAGGGCAGTTCTCTGTCTGTGCGGCAAACCATGTCTACCATGTCTGATTTTTAGAAGGCTCAGCACTTCTGCCCACCTTAGCTTAGGTAAGCAAGACCTGGGGTAAGGCTGCCAGGACGAGTTCCCCCACCTTCGCTGGGCTCCCCATTTCTTCTGTCCAGCAGCTGCAGTGTGGTTAGGACATAGGTTGAAAGGGCAACTCTGTTGTTCAGATGCTAGACAACTCCTTACTCCCCCTTGCCATGGATACAGCAATGTCCCCTGGGACCGTGCTGGTGCTTCCATAGGACTAGGGGCTATAGACTGCAGTGCCCATCATGCCACAGAAGCCACAGAGAATTTCTATTAATTGAGGTGGGAGACAGCCCTGGCTGGGGGGTCAAGAGGCACAGGATGGTCCAGCCCTGCCACCATTCCCGTGTGCTTTTCAGGGAAAATCATATCACCTTTCTAGCCTTCAGTCTTTTCTGTCAAGTGAGAGGAATGGACTAGACAGTCAGTCTCTAAGAATCTATCAGAAGATCATGGTGTAACTTTAGTCTCCATAGAAGAGATCAAAAGTTTGTACAAGACACCCAGAGACAGTTGGCACTTATGCCTAGTTTTGGCCATAAGGCAAATATTAATTGTAAGAGTAACCGTTTTGTCCTGATTTGCCTGGGACTGTCCTTGTTTATTCCTGTTGTTCCTCCATGATTGTTAGTAGTTCCCATTTCATTCTCCAAGTGTCCCAGTTTGGATGGTATCTTATGTGGCCACCCTGTTGACTGAGATGTAATCTAATGAAATGAGATTTCCCTGTCTTCCCCACACTCAGCCTGCTTTGGTACAAGTCACAGGAGGCCTTTGACTGCTAATGGGAGAATCTCTGCTGATACATGGTCTTTCAGTGACAAATATCAATCACTGTATTTCCACTATATCCAATGACTAGAGGGATGTCATTGAATCCGTCACTGTATTCAATGACCAGAGGGGTGTCACTGAAGACATAAATGATTTCCTGTATCATTCACTGCTCCTGACTGAAGTGCTACATGAAAAAGTTTTGCAAGAAACTTAGATGTTCCTTCCTCTCTGGCTATAAGACTCCATAATGGACCAAATCTCCCTTTTCTCCTTGGCTGCCAGGAAGCTCATATATAAATGTATAGCTGAATTATAGAAACACCATAAGTCCTTATTATTGGTATAGCAGTGTTCTTTTTATCCCACCAATCCTGACTTTTGCCTTATTTCCATTTTCTTTATTCTGATTTGTTATTCTTATTTATAATTTTCTCATATTTACAGTTTGTCATTCTTCTATAAATATGGTTTTGTTATAGTTACTTTGAATTCTTTGTAGCACCAAGTAGAAAAGGAACACAAAATGAGTGAACTTACAGGATATGCTTTTTAGCTGAAAGATCAAATCACCTGCTCCTCCAAAGCATATCACAGTGTCCGAGGGCCCTGCCCTTTAAGAGACAATTATTTGAGTCTTAAAGACTTGTTCATCTTCTGAGCACCTGCAAAAATGTAGTAAGTGGAATTTTCAAGTCTGTATCTTCACACACCTAGTGAAAAGCAGAGTGTGGGCATGAGGGGAGCCTGAGGGCAGGATGCCGGGGGTAGGGCATGCTCACAGGAGAAAAAGCAAGCACAGAGATGCTCATCACTCACCCAGGGCCTCGCCAGGGGATGCCAGGGGATGCCAGGGGATGGACACCTGAGAAGGGGCTGGGGAACAAACTCTGGCCATGGGAGGCCTGGGTCCAGGTGGCAAAACTGCCTGTTAGCAACACGGGACCTTCAGTAAGCCACCTTCCTGATGTCCAAAGTCAGGTGGTTCGGTGAGATGGAGTCCCTGGTGACTCCAGCCTTGGGATTCCAACCCTGTTCCTGGGGAGGAGGGCCCTGAGGATGCACTGAGCCCAGGAAGCTGAGACTGACCAGCTTGCAGCTAGCCCTAGGAGGAGGCACACACTTGGGACTCCACGCAGACCAACTTTGCTCCTCCTCTTGAGGACAATGATCCCCATACTTCCATGGTATCCCCAGGGCACTGACTGGACAAGGAAAGGCTGCAAAGCCAGAGGAACCTTCCAGAATGATCCTCCTGGCAATTGCTTGGATCAAGCAAATGGTCACAGCTGTGTCAGATTGTAAGTTCTCACAGGCTGTGGCAGTAGTTTGCAGTTTTGTCTTCAAACATGGGCTGGGGCACGGGTTAGCAACGGGGTAAAAAGCAGTGAATGATGTCCCTTGTGGACGCTTTCAGAACCCAGGGCCGGAGAGAAATACTAACCTGAGAATAATCTACCTCTTGGAAAACTCACCCCTGAATAACCCACAGGCACTTCCCTCCTGCACCAGCCATGGCCCCATCCAGAGTTCACCCAGCAGCATCTGCATCTCCAGTCTCACTGGGCCCACTGCAGCTCTGAGGCACAGTCGAGGCAGGATTTGTTATCTATTTTATCGATTAGGCAACTGAGTCTTAGAGATCTTAGACCCACTCAGAGTGGATCACAAAACAGAGATGAGAGCCCAGGCCTCTGTCGCTAACCGCCCTGCAGTTCCCAGAGCCCACTTTGCCTTCTGTTCTCAGCATCCCACATGGCCACAGTCCTCAGAAACACACTGGCATTCAGGTCACCCAACACTGACATGGGAGCGGGTGAGGAAAGAATTGCAGGGCTTGGGCATGTGGAACTGGAGCCTGTGATTCTGGTTGAGTTTCTCTGGTTAACTTTTGAGGGGTCTCAGCCAGGTGTGGCACCGAGTCTGGGCTGCCCAGGCTGTGCATGAGTCCCAGTAACTCTATCTTCTCTTTTGTGTGTGTGTATTTCTGTGTGTGTGTACATCTATCACACAGAAGAAGAGCGTGATTTCTCCTCTGAGGCCGTTGATCTCCAACCCAGAACTAAAGGGGAGAAGAGCCACCCCCAGCATCCAGCGTGGCATCTCTTGTGCCAGGACCAGGGATGACTGGGCCATGGACACAGATGTCTCCAACCTTCAACCGTTTGCATAGCACACGGGGGACTCGTGGGGGCCACCTGCCACTGCCAGCTGAAACAATACAATGGCAATACTGACATCCTTCATGACGTTTTCCCGACAGACATTCAGGCAGAAAGTGCTGGTGCGTTTTCTGTCTGCAAAGTAGAGGGCCATGCCTCACCAATAGAATAGCTTGGGCCCTGATGACCTGCTCCGAGTCCACTCACAGCCAGTGACACTTGCAAAAAACTCCCAAAGCCGTCTTGGGTTTGGCTTCCGCAGCTCTTGACCAATGTGGCCAAAGCTGGACACCTCCTTGGGACACTGGGATTATTCGTAAATGCAGCCCGCCTTGACTCTCCCGGAATAGCATCTGAAGTCTTTGTGAAGGTCATGGATCCTGAACAAAGTGTCAAAGGCACCAAGAAGGCTGAGGGAAGTCCCCGGAAGCGGCTGACCAAAGGAGAGGCCATTCAGACCAGTGTTTCTTCCAGCGTCCCATACCCAGGCAGCGGCACAGCTGCCACCCAAGAGAGCCCCGCCCAAGAGCTCCTAGCCCCGCAGCCCTTCCCGGGCCCCTCATCAGTTCTTAGGGAAGGCTCTCAGGAGAAAATAGGCCAGCAGCAGAAGCCCCCCAAAAGGCCCCCCATCGAAGCATCTGTCCACATCTCACAGCTTCCGCAGCACCCTCTGACACCAGCATTCATGTCGCCTGGCAAACCTGAGCATCTCCTGGAGGGGTCCACATGGCAACTGGTTGACCCCATGAGACCTGGACCCTCTGGCTCCTTCGTGGCCCCTGGGCTGCATCCTCAGAGCCAGCTCCTTCCTTCCCACGCTTCCATCATTCCCCCCGAGGACCTTCCTGGAGTCCCCAAAGTCTTTGTGCCTCGTCCTTCCCAGGTCTCCTTGAAGCCCACAGAAGAGGCACACAAGAAGGAGAGGAAGCCCCAGAAGCCAGGAAAGTACATCTGCCAGTACTGCAGCCGGCCCTGTGCCAAGCCCAGCGTGCTCCAGAAGCACATTCGCTCACACACAGGTGAGAGGCCCTACCCCTGCGGCCCCTGTGGCTTCTCCTTCAAGACCAAGAGTAATCTCTACAAGCACAGGAAGTCCCATGCCCACCGCATCAAAGCAGGCCTGGCCTCAGGCATGGGCGGTGAGATGTACCCACATGGGCTGGAGATGGAGCGGATCCCTGGGGAAGAGTTTGAGGAGCCCACCGAGGGAGAAAGCACAGATTCTGAAGAGGAGACTAGTGCCACCTCTGGTCACCCTGCAGAGCTCTCCCCAAGACCCAAGCAGCCCCTTCTCTCCAGCGGGCTGTACAGCTCTGGGAGCCATAGTTCCAGCCACGAACACTGTTCCCTGTCCCAGTCCAGCACAGCCCAGTCACTCGAAGACCCCCCTCCATTTGCGGAACCCTCATCTGAGCACCCCCTGAGCCATAAACCTGAAGACACCCACACGATTAAGCAGAAGCTGGCCCTCCGCTTAAGCGAGAGGAAGAAGGTGATCGATGAGCAGGCATTTCTGAGCCCAGGCAGCAAAGGGAGTACTGAGTCTGGGTATTTCTCCCGCTCCGAGAGTGCAGAGCAGCAAGTCAGCCCCCCAAACACCAATGCCAAGTCCTATGCTGAGATCATCTTTGGCAAGTGTGGGCGAATAGGACAGCGGACTGCCATGCTGACAGCCACCTCCACCCAGCCCCTCCTGCCCCTGTCCACCGAAGACAAGCCCAGCCTGGTGCCTTTGTCTGTACCCCGGACGCAGGTGATCGAGCACATCACGAAGCTCATCACCATCAACGAAGCCGTGGTGGACACCAGTGAGATCGACAGTGTGAAGCCAAGGCGGAGCTCACTGTCCAGGCGCAGCAGCATGGAGTCCCCAAAATCCGGCCTCTACCGGGAGCCCCTGTCGTCCCACAGCGAGAAAACCAAGCCTGAACAATCACTGCTGAGCCTCCAGCACCCACCCAGTACCGCCCCCCCTGTGCCTCTCCTGAGAAGCCACTCAATGCCTTCTGCCGCCTGCACTATCAGCACCCCCCACCACCCCTTCCGAGGTAGCTACTCATTCGATGACCATATCACCGACTCCGAAGCCCTGAGCCGCAGCAGTCACGTGTTTACCTCCCACCCCCGGATGCTGAAGCGCCAGCCGGCAATCGAATTACCTTTGGGAGGGGAGTACAGTTCCGAGGAGCCTGGACCAAGCAGCAAAGACACAGCCTCCAAGCCCTCGGACGAAGTGGAAGCCAAGGAAAGCGAACTTAACAAAAAGACCAAGAAGGGTTTGAAAACAAAAGGGGTGATCTACGAATGTAACATATGTGGTGCTCGGTACAAGAAAAGGGACAACTACGAAGCCCACAAAAAATACTACTGCTCGGAGCTTCAGATCGCAAAGCCCATCTCTGGAGGCACCCACACATCTCCAGAAGCTGAAAAGAGTCAGACTGAGCATGAGCCGTGGTCCCAAATGATGCATTACAAACTGGGAACCACCCTGGAACTCACTCCACTGAGGAAGAGGAGGAAAGAGAAGAGCCTTGGGGATGAGGAAGAGCCACCTGCCTTTGAGTCCACAAAAAGTCAGTTTGGCAGCCCCAGGCCATCCGATGCTGCTCGGAACCTTCCCCTGGAGTCCATCAAGTCACCAGCAGAACCAAGTAAATCAGTGCCCTCCTTGGAGGGACCCACAGGCTTCCAGCCAAGGACTCCCAAGCCAGGGTCCAGTTCAGAATCAGGGAAGGAGAGGAGAACAACGTCCAAAGAAATTTCTGTCATCCAGCACACCAGCTCCTTTGAGAAATCTGATTCTCTTGAGCAGCCAAGTGGCTTGGAAGGGGAAGACAAACCTCTGGCCCAGTTCCCATCACCCCCACGTGCCCCACACGGACGCTCTGCTCACTCCCTGCAGCCCAAGTTGGTCCGCCAGCCCAACATTCAGGTTCCTGAGATCCTGGTAACCGAGGAGCCTGACCGGCCGGACACAGAGCCAGAGCCACCCCCTAAGGAACCTGAGAAGACTGAGGAGTTCCAGTGGCCCCAGCGCAGCCAGACACTTGCCCAGCTCCCGGCCGAGAAGCTGCCACCCAAAAAGAAGAGGCTGCGCCTGGCAGAGATGGCCCAATCATCAGGGGAGTCCAGCTTCGAGTCCTCTGTGCCTCTGTCTCGCAGCCCGAGCCAGGAAAGCAGTGTCTCTCTGAGTGGGTCCAGCCGCTCAGCCTCATTTGAGAGGGATGACCATGGGAAAGCTGAGGCCCCCGGTCCCTCATCTGACACGCGCCCCAAACCCCTGGGCACCCACATGTTGACTGTCCCCAGTCACCACCCACATGCCCGAGAGATGCGGAGGTCGGCCTCAGAGCAGAGCCCCAACGTTTCCCATTCTGCCCACATGACTGAGACACGCAGCAAATCCTTTGACTATGGCAGCTTGTCCTTGACAGGCCCTTCTGCTCCAGCCTCAGTGGCTCCACCAGCACGGGTGGCCCCGCCAGAGAGAAGAAAATGCTTCTTGGTGAGACAGGCCTCTCTGAGCAGGCCTCCAGAATCTGAGTTGGAGGCTGCCCCCAAGGGAAGACAGGAGAGCGAAGAACCACAGCCCTCATCCAGTAAACCCTCCACCAAAAGCTCATTGTCCCAGATTTCCTCCACGGTCACCTCACATGGTGGGCCCCCGGGAGGCAAGGGCCCAGGGCAGGACAGGCCCCCATTGGGGCCCACTGTGCCCTACACAGAAGCACTGCAGGTGTTCCACCACCCCGTTGCCCAGACATCCCTGCATGAGAAGCCGTACCTGCCCCCACCCGTCTCCCTTTTCTCCTTCCAGCACCTCGTGCAGCATGAGCCAGGACAGTCTCCAGAATTCTTCTCCACCCAGGCCATGTCCAGCCTCCTGTCCTCACCGTACTCCATGCCCCCACTTCCTCCCTCCTTATTTCAAGCCCCACCGCTTCCTCTCCAGCCTACTGTTCTGCACCCAGGCCAACTCCATCTCCCCCAGCTTATGCCTCACCCAGCCAACATCCCCTTCCGGCAGCCCCCTTCCTTCCTCCCCATGCCATACCCGGCCTCCTCAGCACTCTCTTCTGGGTTTTTCCTGCCTCTGCAATCCCAGTTTGCACTTCAGCTCCCTGGTGATGTGGAAAGCCATCTGCCCCAGATCAAAACCAGCCTGGCCCCACTGGCAACAGGAAGTGCTGGCCTCTCCCCCAGCACAGAGTACAGCAGTGACATCCGGCTACCCCCTGTGGCTCCCCCAGCCAGCTCCTCAGCACCTACATCAGCTCCTCCACTGGCCCTGCCCGCCTGTCCAGACACCATGGTGTCCCTGGTTGTGCCTGTCCGTGTTCAGACCAATATGCCATCCTATGGGAGCGCAATGTACACCACCCTTTCCCAGATCTTGGTCACCCAGTCCCAAGGTAGCTTAGCAACTGTGGCACTTCCCAAGTTTGAGGAACCCCCATCAAAAGGGACGACTGTGTGTGGTGCAGATGTGCATGAGGTTGGGCCTGGCCCTTCCGGGTTAAGTGAAGAGCAAAGCAGAGCTTTCCCAACTCCATACCTGAGAGTGCCTGTGACATTACCTGAAAGAAAAGGCACTTCCCTGTCATCAGAGAGTGTCTTGAGCCTGGAGGGGAGTTCGTCAACAGCAGGGGGAAGCAAACGTGTCCTTTCACCAGCTGGCAGCCTTGAACTTACCATGGAAACCCAGCAGCAAAAAAGAGTGAAGGAGGAGGAGGCTTCCAAGGCAGATGAAAAACTTGAGCTGGTAAAACCGTGCAGTGTGGTCCTTACCAGCACCGAGGATGGGAAGAGGCCAGAGAAATCCCACTTAGGCAACCAGGGCCAAGGCAGGAGGGACCTAGAAATGCTGTCCAGCCTGTCCTCAGATCCATCTGACACAAAGGAAATTCCTCCTCTCCCTCACCCTGCATTGTCCCATGGGACAGCCCCAGGCTCAGAAGCTTTGAAGGAATATCCCCAGCCATCTGGCAAACCTCACCGAAGAGGGTTGCCCCCACTGAGCGTGAAGAAAGAAGATTCCAAGGAACAACCTGATCTCTCCTCCTTGGCACCTCCGAGCTCTCTGCCTCTGTCAGAAATGTCCTCCAGACCAGCCAAGTCACAAGAAGGTACGGACTCAAAGAAGGTACTGCAGTTCCCCAGCCTCCACACAACCACTAATGTCAGTTGGTGCTATTTAAACTACATTAAGCCAAATCACATCCAGCATGCAGATAGGAGGTCCTCTGTTTACGCTGGTTGGTGCATAAGTTTGTACAACCCCAACCTTCCGGGGGTTTCCACTAAAGCTGCTTTGTCCCTCCTGAGGTCTAAGCAGAAAGTGAGCAAAGAGACATACACCATGGCCACAGCTCCGCATCCTGAGGCAGGAAGGCTTGTGCCATCCAGCTCCCGCAAGCCCCGCATGACAGAGGTAAGTTCAGCCTTGTTTTTCTTCTCATCACAGATTTGCAAAAGCCCTTGGTGAGCTTTTAAAGCCACTGTATCCTCAGGTTCCAGTTGCAGAACTAGAGCCAGATGAGTAGTCAGATTTCCTCTCTGAAAGCTGAGACTGGTCACCTTACAAGGAAACATGTTTATTGAGTTTCTTTGTCACTGTATCCCTCATATCATTGGAATAGATACACTTCAATAAAGTTAGCCATAAAGTGATCCTGCTCTCCCATGAATTTCTGTTGTAAAATCAAAGATACAGTCTCAGTAAGAAAAAAAAAATTTCCAAAAGACTGAGTTGGAAAGCTTGGCTGACAGGAATGCCTGTAGCAATTTTAGAACTTTTTACCTCTCCTTCATTATATGGATATCCCTAGTCTTGTTAGTCTTTTCCTGCTTTTCTTAATTCTTACATCTGCTGTTTCCATTCTCTAGCACCACTTTAAATCTTCCAATTTCCAAGGTTCTAGAATTTGGCACAAACAACTCCTGAAATATTTCTTCTTCCTTTTCTGGGAGTAAGACAGCAAATGGAGCTGAGCAGCAGTATCCCTCCTTACCTGTGGATGGCAATGCCACTCACAGTTTGACCTATCTGTGCTATGTGGTCAAGAAACACTAATGTTTACTCTTTCATTGCCTTTGATCTGAGGCTACATCAGGAGCTATAAAATGAACTGGTCCCCTGAAAGCTCAGCAAGTTTGAAATTCAATAATTTCAAACTTCAGACAAAAGCCACCACCATACCCTGACAAGGCCAGCCTAGGGATTTGGATTATGCTGACTTGGCATTTGTGGAATAACAGCTGGTCTTGTTTATTGAGCAGCCTCATGGTGCCAGGCACTGTGCTGGGCCCTTGAATCTAGTCGCTGCTCACCTCCACCTCTGAAGTAACATAACCATCTCCCTTCTATAGCTTAGGGAACTGAGGGTCAGAGTCTGAGAAAGGTCAAGGTCCTCTGGCAAATGTTGAACAAACCCAGAATTTGAACCCAGACCTATCTGACTCCAAAGAGTCTATTTTTCTTCCGTTAATTATTTGAGAAGAGAAAATCTTAAAAGATGACTGCAAATTAAAAAATGTTCATTAGTGTGTCTTCAGACCAGAAGCCATGACCAAATTAGGTCTAAATTTCCTAAACTAAATTCATATTGTAGATAAGTGAGCAAAACTGTGTTCTATAATTTCCCATGCTCTCATATCTTCCCCTTTTGTCATTAAGTGAACTTTGTGCATTGAATTTGTCCTTAGCTTGACTGGATGTTCTTCACAGAACTGTTTTCCAAATTTATTCCCTAGATGTCTTTGTCAGTCTACAGACATCCCTGACCAAGCTTTCCACTTTTGCGTTAATGTCATGCTAATTTCCTCTTCAGCGTCTCTTACTAGCTGTGGCCACTCCCAAGATGCTGTTATAATTATTCATACTGCTAACTTTTTGGGTGCCTATTATGTACCAAGCACTATGCTAAATGTTACTTTTCTCCTCACAACCAACTTGAAAGTTAGGGTACAATATCACCATTTCATAGATAAGGAGACCAAAACACAGAGAGGTTAAGTAACTTTCACAAGGCCACACAGAAAATGGCAGAGCCTAGATCAAAACTAGATTTTACTCCAATGCCCTTTTGAATTACCTAAGCTGCTTCTAGTTTTTAATGACTGAAAACATTACAGGCCATTTAAGAGAAAGGAAGTGTTAATTTGGATTCGGCAATTATTTATTTATAATGCTCCTAAAACCTGCGAACTTTTTCTTGGAATATTCCTTTTGGTTCGCTGGCATGTTTCCTGCCAGAATTGCACCAATCTGGTACATTAGTATAACCACATGGTCTATGGCTTAAGGCCTTTATACAACTACGCCTCTCTCTGGTCTGCTTGCATACTTCCAGCAAGAGGAACTCACCATCTCACGATGCAGTCCAATCCATCTTTGGACAGGGCTCTAAGAAGGTTCTTTATTGTACTGAGCTGACATTTGTCAGCTTGTGGCTTCCATTCTCTGTTAGTAGTTCTGAAAAGGTTCTTAGGTCTATCTTAGCATTTTGAAGCTCTTCCAAACCATCTTCATGCAGGTCTAGGACACCCCGTGATGTTTTTGTTTGGTCATAGATATTTTCTTCCATGTATAAACCCTGGAGAAACCCCAGCTTCTTAAGAGTCCACTTTGTAGCCACATTCTTTCCTTTCTTCTCCTTGGGAATTATTTTGACAACAACACAGCACTGTCACAAAGTGATTAAGAACAAGGACTCAGGTGCCAAGTTGCCCAGGTTTGAATCCCACTACCTTTCCTACTAGCTATGTGACCTTGGGCCAATAACTTAACCTCTCTGAGCCTTGGTTTCATCCTCTGTAAAATAGGGATAATAATAACACTTAGCTCATAGGACTGTGGAGATAATTAAATGAGTTAAGACATGCAATACACTGTGCTTAGAACAGTGTATGCCACACTGGCACTCAGTAAGTATTTTTAGCTATACTTATTCATATTGTTGTCATCAAAAGCTAAAATGGATCCCTGGTCCCTGCTCAATTCCAACACTGTGTTTCCTGGGAAAGTGGTACACTGCCATCCAAACCAGCCTCCTCCAGTGTGGCCCAGATATCACAGCAGGCTGTGAGGGAGAAGTAGTCTGTTTGCCTGTGGGAGGCACCTTGGTCATTCCATGGACAGTCTAGATCTCAGGTCGGGGTGCAGGGGAAATGGTAGACTCTGGAAACCCAAGGGTATTGCAGGAAACTAGCTGCCTTCTGCCAAAGCAGCAGTCCAGATTCTTGCTTGGTTTCCACTCTCCTCCTCCAAATCTGAAGAGATTATTTGGTGGTCACTGAGTCACAGAAGTTGCCCTGGAATTGATCTTCAAGATGGTCTAAATCCCCTCAGACTCTGAGGCCCAGAGAGGTGAAGTCATCCACCAAACAGCAGCTCAGTGTGCCATGGCCTATCTGGTGCTGGAACTCAGATTCCCCGATTCCCAGCCGGGCACCTTTCTACCTAGCCCCATGCTGTCCTTGTGGGGGCAGGTGTGGTGGCTGGCAAAGGGGACTGCCGTTCTTAGATTGCCCCAGCATCAGGAAATGTGGTTGCTTCATTCACTGGATGGAAACAGCATGGTTTTTCATGACCTTAATGACAGTGGCATGAAGTAGGAGGAAATTCTCGCTCCCAACCCCCGCCCTAAGCACAGCATTTCTGCTCCCTAGGCAAGAGTGCACCCACCCCTGACAACACTGCAGCGTTTACAAGACATGTTCTTGGGATAGTGGAAGATGTCCAGGAAGCACAAGGCCAATGCCAGCCCTCCCCTTAAGCCAGCTCTCATCACTGAGGCGTGGCTCTGTAAAGAGCGTGGGTCCTGCAGGACTAACAGCCCAGAGCCTGCACAGCCTCTCTGTGCCTGTCTCTATGGTGGAATTGGGGACGTCCTGCTGGTCGGGGTCTTCAGCTCAGCTCCTGGCCTTTGGTACTAGCTCAAGAGAGCCAAGATCCTGGAACCAAGAGACCTGTGCTCTGCTCCCAGCTCTGCCCTTAACTCTCTGGGTGACCTTAGCTTTCTGATCTATAAACAAGAACTGGACCAGTTTATCTCCAAAGGCAGAGTGGAGCCTTTGTTCATGTGTTCAACATTATTTAAGCATATTCTCTGAGACAGGCCCTGTGTGGGGTTCTGGGGTGCCCAAGGAGACCAAGATGAGGACCTGTCCCCAGGAGTTCCCAGACTAGTGTAAAAGACAGAACAAACACAGGTCTTATAGGAGGTTAACCTGAAAGAGACAGGGTTCCAGCTGTAACACCAGCTAATGGCATGGCCTTAGATAAGGGATTTCTCTCTGGGGATCAGTTTCCTTAATTCTGTAAAGTGGAGCTAATAGCACCTCTTCATGGGGGAGTGTGAAGATTGCATATGTGTACTTGTGCAGTACCGTGTAAGGCATGATTATTAGCGTTGTATTCATGGCTGAGGACGCACTTTTAACCAGCAATGATTTTGTCATTCCTGCGGTGGGCCAGGTTCACCTCCCTTCGCTGGTTTCCCCGGAAGGCCAGAAAGAGCTAGCTAGAGTGGAGGAGGAAGAAGAGAGGAGAGGGGAGCCGGAGGAGGATGCTCCTGCCTCCCACAGAGGGGAGCCGGCGAGGATCAAAATCTTCGAAGGAGGGTAAGACTCATGTTTGGTTTTCATAGTCTGCTTCCCGTGGAATAAGAGCTGGCGCCCATCGGTGTTCACGGGCAGCAGTGGCTCAGTTGGCAAGGGCTCTGCCCACAGGTGCCCTGTGGTCCCAGCGATGCCTTTCAGCAGACATCACCTTCCTGGGACTCTCAGGCCCCTCTGTTTAAGAATGCCGTGGGGCTTCTTGGTGGGGATGGGTGATGCTGGGTATTTGTTGAGGATCTGGAGGGGTCTGGGTCTTTCTCCAGCCCCTTATTTTCTCAGATCCTGGCCAGGTTTCTAGTTCCTGCATTGGAGTTGCCATCTCAGTATCCCAGCAAATGTCCAGACTTCTGTCTCTCTTGACACGTATTCTCCAAAAGTCATCTCTATACTGCCCAATGGCCATCTTGGCATGTCTGGTTTCCCACGGGGCACTTGGGCTCAGCCAACTAGGCTGTTTGCAGGGCTGATTGCACACTGTATGCACCAGGTGTTTCCACTGGTCCCCATCCTGACTGGCTGGGGCCCAGGGCTCAATGGTTGGTGAATATTTTGAATCTCATTCGTAGTTATTCACCTTTGATGCTTGACTTTGGGAAACCAATGGTCTAAACGTTTCAGGGCTCACAGCTTCGGGAACTGTCTGGGCTCTGGAAGGGTGCCTTGTTTCAGACGTGCTTTGTGGAAGTTTTGTGCCAGCTGTGTTTTGTGTGGCCACATGTTTGCTTCCTGGGGTTTGGGTGTCCGTGAGCAGGTCCCATGGCGTTCTGTCTCAGGGTCCTGTGTCTGTGTCCCTGGTGTGATCAGGGTGGCCTGGTCCTGCACAGCCCTGAAGGACAACAATGTAGAGGAAAATGTGCTTCCTGTGCAGGACAGTCCCCATGAGCCGGGCCAACACGGCTGTCACTGGGGGCCTCTGATCCTCTAGCACCTGAAAGCGCCTAACTCACAGGGTCAGCGTGGGAGGCACGGGAGTCCTCCGTAAGGTTGGGGGATAACAGAGACTGCCACCCTCCCCAGGGCCACCAGTTGACATCTTCTGGTGGCACTGACCAGCAGGGGCTCTCAGGAGAGAGGGTGCTTGGAAATGTGGGCAGCAGGGTAGTCAATGATGGGAAGGGGGCCAGGGGTAGCAAATGCCTCTGAAACCTACTGCCTAAAATACCAGTAGCAGCTGCGTTGAAAAAACACTGAGCCAAAGGTCTTCGAAAATGCCAACCCTCTTTCCGTGTGGGGAGGGACGCGGGTCCTCCTGCTGTTTGGTTAGAGCGCCCTCGTGTGTCTCTGTGTTCTCATGCCACTGGATCCCTTAGAGGCCACCCACAGGCAGGATTGATGAAGCGCCTGCTCACAGCGACTGGCCCTCTTCCTTCTTCCTTCAGAAGTTCTCTGTGGGCTCTGAGGGCTGCTGAGTGTTTCGTGGTGTCCCAGGAGCTTGCCCCAGCAGCAGTCTGTGTGTGCCTGAGGAGGTTCGCATCTTCCCTGAGAGGCAGATGCTCTGAGACCTCGGGAAGCCTGAGCCTCCAGAAAGGCAGCTCGCAGGAGCCACTCCCCACCCGGCTCCCTGCTGGATGTCTCTACCTACACGGTCTGCATTGGCTGAAGGAGGGAGAAGATCACCCACGAGTCCCCTTCTCCTCTTCCTCCAGCTGGCATGGGTCCTACTCCCTCTCCACCTCCTTCCAGGTCTTCACTTAGTCCCACCTGCTCTGCTTCAGAATCCTCCTCTTGGTTGAGTTCTGTCATCTCTGCCTCACTTACCTCTGTTCTGCCTGAGACTAGCCCCCCAGCTCTCCCACCCCCAGTTTCTTTATCTGTAAAAGGGGGAGAATAACATTTGTAAAAGGGGGAAAATAACACGTGGGATTTTCAGAGGACCTTGTGAGACCCCATATGAAGGCTATAGTTCATCTGCTCAAAAAATGGACATTGGTGCATTTTACTACTAGTATATCCATTTCATCAATCTCCGTCCAGGACAGTCCCACCTGTTCTGTCAGCTATGGAAGGTATCCTCTCCCTTTCAACTTGTCATATGCAATTTGAGCACGTATGGAACTGATTATAGTGTCAGATCCTTTCCTCCCCCAGCCTGGCTGTCTCAAGCTGGGACAGTGCCTCCCACTCTCACTTCTGGTGATTCTTCTACATTCATGGTTCTCTTGGGGCTGGCATCACCCCCCAGAGTTTTGGAAATGGTGAAGCGGGGGGAGGGCATTTTGGTTGCCACATAACCTAGGACACTTCCGGCATTTCAGGGACGGGGCCGGAGATGCTGACCTTCCATTCCACCAACCTTACAACCTCTCGTTCCCCCAAATTGCCAAGGGTGCCCCCACTCAGAATCACTGGGCACACTCCTCTGCAGTCCCACGGTTTTGCCTTAGACTCAGTTCTTCCTTTTATTTTTTTCTTTCTTTTTTAATACAACAAACATATGTATTTCATTCCTGTACACATTTGAGAAGGGTCTGCCATGGAGCGCTGTTCCTTAGATCTAGGCCAGTAGAGGCTGAGAGAGGAAGAAGAAAACAATGGTTCCACCCCAGAAGCTTCTGCTCACATTTAAATGGCCAAAGCAAGTCACATGGCCTCACCTAGCTCCATGGGAGTAGAGAGGTGCATTCCTACCGTGTGCTTGGGAGAACCTGAAATATTTGGTAGATATAGTGCTCATGACTATTCAGATTGGTTTAACATACATCTGTAACTTGTTATGTTTACTCAACAGTGTTTTTGACATGTATCCATGTTGACACATGTAGACCTAGTTCATCATGAATCAGTAAGCCAGACACAAAAGAGTAGATGCTATATGAGTCCAACATCCGTGAGTCTTTTAATCTCTAATTAAACTTGCCTTAATTTCTTTCTTGACCTCCATTTCAGCAACTGATCAATTTATTAATTCATCAGGGAGGAGGATCTATTTAATCAGTGCCTTTTGGGTGCTCTGTGCCAGAAAATGCAGTGGCCCATGGGGGTTAACTGTCATCCTGCCCTCAAGGTGCTTGGGAACTACACCAAGGTGGCAACACAAGACCCACTGCTAAGGTGGGGATGGCCAGGGCTGAGAAGCTCACAGCAAGGGAAGGATGCCTGGGGGATGGAATAGTCAGAGAGGGCTTCCCAGAGTGGGTGGGGCCAGGCCCGGAAGGGCGGGCGAGACCCAGACAAGTGGAGAGGAAGAGTATGCTGCCCAACAGTCTACCTGCTACAGGTGTGATGGCAGCTCCCATACCTGATCAGTGAGACTCACTTCCTCTTGCCTTGAGCATTCTCCCTTGCTGGTGTCACCCATCTCCTTAGCTCCAAGCCTCATCTCTGTGCCGACATTGCTACATCTGGGTCTCCAGCCAGGACCTCATCTCTGAACTGCAGACACTGGTTTTGTTGCCTCCTGAGCATTTTTGCCTGGGAAATTCACAACACCTCACACTTAGCATGTGCAAACCAAGCCTTCCACTTCCCACCAACAGCATCTCCTTCCACATCCAGATCTCAGGTGACACACCCAGCCCTTCACACTCAGAGCCTTAACATTGTCTTGGATGCCTTCTCCCCCTTTCCAGTTAGTCCCCCAGTCCTGGTGTCTGCATGAAGTAGTCAGTGACTCAGTGTGGTCTCTTTATTCCCTCTGCCACTGCTCTGGTCACCCTATCTCTAGAACTCCAATGTTGGTGCCACTGAGCATCACTAAACATGATTCTGCCTGTGTCATGCTTTTCTCTAGAGCCGTCTGTGGCTGCCTCACCTACAGGATCCAGTTTAAACTCAGCCTGTGAGTGCTGGCCTCAGAATCTGACCTGCTCCTGTCACCCTTCACCTTTTGCTGCCTGCTGGGCCCTGCCATTGCCAAATCCTACCCAGCCTTCAGAAGCCAGTACCCAGCCCTGCTCCTCTAACGAGCCTCCCAAATCCCTCCACACTCTGTAGTTCTTTGTGTTACTTCTGTCATAACCCTGGTTCTAAGATCCATTTCTGTCTCCTCCCAAGTCCCTTTTTGACTTGGGTCCTTGGGTAATGCTTTGCACACGCAATGCATCAGTCTCTGTTTATTGCGCTAGTTTCTTGTCCCATGTTCCCCTCTGCATTCCCCATCACTTCCACACCTGAACAAAGCCCGCATTTTCCAGGCAGCCCCTGGGAGTGCCCATCAGGGATGTGATGGCTCTCTCACCCAGCACCCGTGCATTTGCCTTGGTTGTTTAGAATGACTTTTTGTTAAGCAGTGTTGTTTTCACACACACAAAGTTATATTGTTCCTTGAGAGTAATGACTGTATTGTCTTAACTCAAGTTCACTTGTTGCAAGGAAAGTTGGGAAATCAGGCCAATGGGCTTACACTGAAGAGGAAGAGACTGGAATTGATAGGAACCACCTGGCTGACCAAGCCCAGTTGAGTGGTGTGTTGTTGGGGCTTAGGTCCAAAGGGAATGATAAGTTCAGATGGTGAGATCCCAGGAGTCCATGCCAGACCCTGCCTGCTGCAGGACTCAGCTGCTGCACCTCCTACGGGAGGGCATTGCCTCCCATCCCACCTCACATACCCCAGTACCTCACTCCAGCCATTGCCACTCTCCTGGGCCATTCAAATTAGCATACCCAGACTTAAGGTTTCCACCTCAAAAACACTTTGGCTGAAGGGCCATATTGCCAGATTTCTCTGTTTCCTTTAAAGAAAAACTCCAGAAGAAGTTGACCGTGTTGCTCACCTCCGTATCTTTCCTCCTGGCTTCTCTCAGACCTATTCAAGGTGGGCCTTTGGGCTCCTCACACCTCAGAAGCTGCTCTTATCCAAGTCAATGATGACCCTCACCTTGCAGAAGTCAGTAGTCAGTTCTCACTTCTGTTCTTTCCTGAGCCATCGGGAGCATTAGACACAGTCAATCCTTCGCTCGTCCATGCAGAACTTTGTCCTCTTGGTTTCCTGGACACTGCCTATATTAGTCTGTTTTCACACTGCTATAAAGAACTGCCCAAGACTGGGTAATTTATAAAGAAAAGAGGTTTAATTGACTCATTCACATGGCTGGAGAGACCTCAGGAAACTTACAATTATGGTGGAAAGTAAAGGGGAAGCGAGGCACCTTCTTCACAAGGTGGCAGGAAGGAAAAATGCATGCAGGAGGAACTACCAAATGCTTATGAAACCATCAGGTCTCATGAGAACTCACGCACTGTCACCAGAATGGCATAGGGGAAACTGTCCCCATGATTCAATTCCTCCACCTGCTCTCTCCCTTGACACATGGGGATTACAGGGATTACAATTCAAATGAGATTTTGGGTGGAGACACAGACAAACCATATCACCTTCTTTCTTGATCCTCCTCTTGCTTGACTGGTTACACTTTCTCACCATCTTCAGTGAGTCCCATCATCGCCTGATCTCTGAACATTAGGGCCCCATGTGGCCCAGCCCCAGGCTCCATGCTCTTCCTCTAAACTCAGTCCCAACGTGATCTATACACCATCTACAGTCGATGACACTCAGACCCCTATCTCCAGGGACTTCTCCCCTGAACTCCGGGTCATGCATCCAACTTCGTATCTGGGAAGCAGTCCACCTGCACATCAGTGAACCCACCCTTTGTCCACAGCACAGCACGTACTGAAGAACTGTGACTCAGGCCTCTTTGACATTCCTTAAAGAAATTATTTTAAAAGTTTATTTAATTCATTATTGTTCCAGTTGAAGGGGTTACATTTTTAACGAATGTACTTTTCTGTCTCATCTATTTCTATAGCTGAATTAATTTTTATCCAAGTCTTAAGAGTTCATGCAGTGTATGCAGCACATGTTTTTGTGACAGCGCATTTGTACATTTTGAAGTGTGTGCATGTGTGTGCCTGTGCATGTGCACACATGCCTGTGTGTTTCACGAAATAGTAGCTTGGAGAGAATAGTGTTAGTTTTAAAAAATCTAAAGATTATTTTCTTTTCTAATAGTTTTTTACAAATCCATTTCTTCTTGGACTTTGAAACCCAGAAGTGTAGCATAATTTTCAGCCTAATCATCTGCTGTGCCTAGTCCCATTTCGCTGTGAACTCCAGATTTAGAATTATGTCTTTGGGAATATGTGTTACCTCTGTGTACTTATTGGGGAACAAATTGATTAAACTATGAATTAAATAAATGATAATAAGTTGGAGCCTTTTGGATAGGTGTGTAAAAAATAAAGTCAGTAAACCACTCTAAGAACCTAAACAGTAGCAAAACCACATACCACAGGAGGGTTGGTGGCATGGAGGTTGGGAAATGTATGACATAGGCAGACAAACTGTGCCTATTACCCACACTTGCTGCATACCTCTTTAAAGTCTTTTAAGTGGTCAAAGATGGGTATATTAGTCAGTTCTTGCATTGCTATAAAGAAATATTTAAGACTGGGTAATTTATAAAGAAAAGAGGTTTAATTGGCTCATGGTTCTGCAGGCTATACAGGAAGCATGCTCCTGGCATCTGCTTGGCTTCTGGGGAGGCCTCAGGAAACTTTCAATCATGGCAGGAGGTGAAGGGGAAGCAGGTGCGTCTTACATGGCTGGAGCAGGAGCAAGAGCGGGAGGGAGGTGCCACACAATTTTTAAACAACCAGATCTCAGAACTCACTATAGTGACGACAGCATGGAGAGGGGATGGTGTTAAGCCATAAGACACTGCCCCCATGATCCAGTCACCTCCCATCAGGCCCCATCTCCATTACTGGGGATTACAATTTGACATGAAATTTGGGCAGGGACACAGATCCAAACCATATCAGTGGGGAAAGGCATCTTCTGAAGGAGAGCGGCAAAGTCACTCATTCAGTTAAGCAAGATGGACATTCTGCATAGGCAGTTTCATTTTTCTAGGTGCTTGGACCGAAAGCCACTCTGTCTCACATCATTAGCAAATCCTGGCAGCTTGGCCCTGAAACCGTATCTAGAATCTGCCCATTTTTCCCCACCTCTGGGTCAAGCCACTGGTAGCTCACACCTGGGTGATCACAATGTCCTACAGTCTCCTGCTCCCACCTTCCCCACTGTGGTCCGTTCTCAGCCCAACAAGAGTGATCCTGTTAAGGTCCACACACCCTGCTGCTCCTACGCCGTGTCCCCCAAAGCCCTCACGGGCCTGCATGTGCCGGCTCCAGCTCCTCCCTGACCTCTGCCTGTGGCTCTCGCCCTGCTCCCTGGGCTTTGGCCAAGCTCTGCTCTTTGTAAGACAAGCTTCTGCCCCAGGGCCTTTGCACTTGCTGTGCTCTCTGCCTGGAGCCCTTTTTCCGGAGACTCCCTTGGACCCCTCACTTCCCTCCATCACCCTTCAGTGAAGCCTTCCCACACTACCCATGATGAATTTGCACACTCCATGGCACTTCTTATCCTCTTCCTTTCCTGCTTTATTTTTCTCCAGGTATTTACTAGTGTGCTTCTGTTTCCTCCACCAGACTGTAAGCTCTGTGAGAGGGCAGGAACTATGTTTTGTTCATTGCTGTGTCCAGTGCTGAGAATAGTGCCTGGCACATGGGCAGTGCTGGGGAATATCTACTAAATGAAGGAATCTTCCTCCAATGTGCTCAGGATTGACTGAGACCTTGGGTGAGAGGGCAGGTCCCTGAACTCTGCAGCTCTTAGAATCTGGGAACAGAATTGAGACTCTGGGTCTCAGGAAGGATCAAGGACACAATCAAGGCCAAACCAGGCCAGTGAGAACCCATCCATCAGCCTGAAGGCAGGCTTGGTCTGGGGAAGGTGAAGTCAGATGGCCTTTGTTATGGGGCAGGCTCTGGGGTTGGGAGCCAAGGACTCTTCCTTGCAGACCATTCTGCTCTGCAGGTGTTCAAGGTAAAAATGAAATACATAATGCCAGAAAGGGCTGGCTCATGGGCCACTAGGTCTCAGGCCAGGGCCTTCTCTGAGCAGAGCCCTTTGTGTTCTAGAAGCCGAGAGAATGGGTCCTAGGTTCTCAGCTCTGGATGAGGGGCTGCTCTTCTTCCGGGGTGGATGGGTCTAGGCTATCAGGGCCCTGCCTTATTCCTGAGGCCCAGCACCTTGTTCTCTCTTTAATTCTCAGGCTTCTCCCCAGAAATGTAGATGTGCAGCTCTGAGCATGGCCCAGTGGGCTGGGGAGTGAAGTGTCCAACCCCCATCACATGAGCCCACGCTGGGCTTTTTCCTCTTTTTCTTTATACCTCCAAATCCCGTTGCCCCCTCTCTCCTGGGGAATATAACCCAGACTTTGGGAAGGAGTAGTGGTTGTCAGGGCAGCAGGAAGAGCAGGATCCTGAGAGCCCAGGTGAGACATCAATGGTTTAGACCAGGAACTTGGCAGTGAAGATGGAAAGAGGAGCTATAGGACTTCTGATGACTGTGGAGGCTGAGAGAGAAGCCTCCACTTGAGACTGACTACCGTATTTCTTGTAGTAACCACTGAGTAGATGGTGGTGCCCTTTATGGGGTGAGAAGGGATGCAGGAGGGAAGTGAAAAATAGGTCTGGGGACAGGGAGATCAAAACTTGTTGGACATGTGACTTTTGAGATGCCAGGCCAAGTGGAGATGTTCAGGGAGACATTTGGCAATTGGATAGATGAGCCTGGCCCTCAGAGGAGAGGCCTGAGGTCGAATACACTCTTCAGAGTTGTCAGTGTATAGATGCAATTTAGTGCTATGGGCCAAGATGGGCCATCTTGGGGGAGATGGAGAAGAAAGAAAAGAAAAAGGCATCCAGGACTGGTCCCAGGATACCAGCATTTCTAGGGCAGGCAGACACACTGCTGCAGAAGAGATTGAGGAGGAATCGCCAGAGAAGCAGGAAGAGACCCAGCCAAGTGTGAAGCCTGGAAGCCAAGAGAAGAGAATGTTCAAGGAGGAAGGAGGCTCAGCCCGGTGAGGACAGGCAAGTGGCACATGCCCATTCAACAGGGCCCTGTGCAGGTGACTGGTGACTAATGGGAGCTGTTTCCATAGCGATGGAACCCTGATGGTATGGGCCAAAATGAGGAGTGGAGGTGCCTGTGTAACCATTGTCCTAAGAGGCTGGCTGTGGAGGAAATCAGCACAAATCAGGGAGGCAGTGCCTGGAGGGAGTGTGAGCTGGAGCAGGCAGGTGTTTGAACTGAGAAGTCCTCGTGTGTTTGCTGCAAGGAATGCCTTCTAGCAAGGAGCAGGTGATGATGCCAAGGAGAGAAGGGGCAGGGGGCAGGAGAAAATCCCGGGGGACCTGGGCATTGATGAGAAGAAGACACTTCCCTGGTCATGATAGGAGGAAGAGAGGATGCTGGTTTGGGGGTGGGCAGTGGGGAGGATTCTCTCAGCCCCATTCCAGGCCTCTTTTCACTATTCCAGGCCACCTATGGGCTTGAGGTCTTCACCCACCATGCATTTGTGAATGACTATTTTCAAACCAGAGTAGAAAATTTCTGTACCCAGGAAATCACTTAGACTCTTGGAAAAGTTATTCCTCCATAAAGATGATCCTCCAATAAAAATCTCCAGTGTTAGTCTAGCTAGGGTGACTGTGCTGGCCATCTGGATTTCCTCTGAGGACTCAAAGGACTTCCCAGGGAACACTCACTCCAGTCATCAGAGACAACTGATGATGTGCTGTGAAACCCAAGTCATGGATGGTTAAAAAAAAAAAAAAAAATGTGAAAAGTGAAGTGGAAAGAAAAAAGACATATTGATCGTTGGGCAGACTGAGTGTCTGAGTATGCTGGACCCAGAGCCTTCCAGAGCTCTGAGCCCTGTCAGGGAAGATCTCTTTGCCTCGTATTAAAATTTAAAAGGAGACTTTTTTTCAAGCGGGTACAGCCTTAGGTTCCTGGTTAGGGGGGTCTCGGGCAGCCCCTGGTAGTCCCCCGAGAGCTACAACGAGGATGTAGCATCCTCTGGGCCTGGACACTGTCTGCCTGGATCCCGGCCTCTGTTTCTGTCCTGGGGAATCAGGCTGGGCTCCCAGGAGGAAGCTGGCTTCTCTGTCTCTCTCCTGTGGGAAAAGCAGCCTCTTAGAGAACAGAGGCATATGTGCTCGCTTGCTCTCTCTCTCTCTCTCTCTGTCTCTCTGTGTGTGTGTGTGTGTGTGTGTGTGTGTGTGTGTGTGTGTGTATGTGTCTTTCAGTTTTTATCAAAGTTACACATGTCTGGAGTTTAAAGAGTCAAATATTTCCATAGATTTTGTTGTGGGAAACAGCAGTACTCTTTCTCTTTGCCCCACATTTTCTCCCTGCCCAACCCCCAGCCACCCGCCGGTCACCACTCCCAGAAGCAGTACCTTTCATCTCTTTTAGCGGATTGTCTTGGTTTGCCATATCTCTACATAATGTGCTCGGGTTGCCCATGACTTGGCTTCTCAGCTTCAGCATTATCTGCAGGCTCCGAAGCCTTTCCCATTCGCATTCCACTTCCCACCACCTCCCTATCCTCTCATTAGTGTTGTATCATAAATAATTCACAGCCAAGCCATAAAGTGAACCATGATTACTTTCCTTTCCTGTTTTCACTGTGTATAATCATTGTATGTATGTGTGCTTAATTGCACTTCGTTTTCTATACATTTGTTACCAATTCAACCTCAGATTCATGCCTCACCCAAATTTCCCCTCAAGACATTGGAGATGTTCAGCAGTGCCTGACGCCTGAGGCAGGGGCTCCGCTGAGTTGTCTGGTGGCTCCTGACTGCCCCAGGGCTCCCCTCTCCATGGTGGTGCACTCTCATCCAGCAAGCTCCCTCCATCCACTCCCGGAGGTCCTCTCTGCCTCCTGTGTTGGGTCTCCTCTTTCCAGAACCTTGGGTCTTCCTTTTCCTTGGTTTTCATCCTCATCTCACAGAGACCATCCTTCAGTGTGGTCTTCTTCAGAGAAGATGCATGAGAGGGAAATACTTTGATCCTTCACGTATCTGAAAATCCTGGAAATGTCTTTATTCTATTTTGCAGTTGATTGAAATCTATCGTAGAATTCTGGGGTGGAAATCATTTTCCGTCAGTATTGTGAACACATTGCTCCATTGCCGTCTAGCTTCCTGGGTTGCTCTTATAAGAGCTCCAAATCCATTCTGAGTCCTGTTGCATTCTTTAGGGTCCTGTGTTAGGATCTTCTCTACAACCCTAGAACATGACATCTCACAGTGATGGGTCTTGCTGTAGGTCAGTTTTCTCACTCAGTGGCTCCTTCGGTCTGGTGACCCTGGGACTTCTGCTTTAAGAAAATGTCTTGAGCTCCTTGATGATTTCCTCTCCTCTGTTTTTTTCTTCTCTCTCTCTGGAACTGCTGTTATCCAGGCCTTGGCCCTCCTATCTGTTTTCTCTGATTTTCATACCCTCTGTCACATTTTCCATTGCTTTGTCTTTTTGCTGGATTCTCTGAGTATGTCCCTCCATTTTGTCTCCATCCATTCTATTGAGTTTTTGATTGTTGTTGTTGTTTTTTGAGATGGAGTCTTGCTCTGTTGCCAAGCTGGAGTGCAGTAGCACGATCTCGGCTCACTGCAGCCTCCACCTCCTAGATTCAAGCAATTCTCCTGCCTCAGCCTCCCGAGTGGCTGGGACTACAGGCGCCCGCCACCATGCCCTGCTAATTTTTTGTGTTTTGAGTAGAGACAGAGTTTCACCATGTTAGCCAGGCTGGTTTTGATCTCCTGACCTCATGATCTGCCCTCTTCAGCCTCCCAAGGTGAAAACATTTTTAGTTTTCAAGATTTTTTTTTCTTGAATGTTCCTTTTAATGGCATCTTGTTCTTGTTTGATAGACTCTACTATCTTATCTCTCTAAGGCTATTAACGTTAGTTGTTATTAATGTTACTTGGTTTTTTTGGCTTTGTTCTTGTTCTGTTTTTAGGTTTTTTTCCTACGTGGTTTCTGTTTCTCTCAAGTGCCCCTTTATTGTGTGTTTGTTTGGTCTCGTTTCTCAGACGTCTGATAGCCTTTGGTGTCTTCTCATGTTTAAGAGTGGAGGGGCTCAAAGATGAGTGGAAGTGACGAGTGAGGCTCTTTGATGGCAAGCTCCCCATAGCTGCCTGCCGGGGCTGTTTCATCGGGGAGTCTTCAACAGTGGTGCCTTTCTTCTTGAGCAGAATCAATCCCTATGAAGACTCAGTCTCCCTCTTGGAGGTTGAAGGGTCTGCTTCCCATGTTCTGGAAGCCGCAGGAAAAAGTCAGGGAGGAGGGGAAGAAGGAGGGGTCTCTGCAGCCAATCTGCATGCATTCACTTCCTTCCCACTATTTTTTTTTAATTTTTATCTATTTATTTTTTTTGAGATGGAGTCTCTCTATCGCCCAGGCTGGAGTGCAGTGGTATGATCTCAGCTCACTGCCACCTCCGCCTCCTAGGTTCAAGCAATTCTCCTGCCTCAGCCTCCTGAGTAGCTGGGACTACAGGTGACTGCCACCATGCCCAGCTAATTTTTGTATTTTTAGTAGAGATGGGATTTCACCATGTTGGCCAGGCTGGTCTCAAACTCCTGACTTCAAGTGATCCGCCAACTTCAGCCTCCCGAAGTGCTGGGATTACAAGCATAAGCCACTGCGCCCGACCCCCACTATTTCTTTATGGCACCCCTGCCATGCCTTCAGTGTGCCTGACATCCCCCCTCAAAAGGGCTCAGTTTCAACATGTGCAGAGAAGAAACCTCCAGGCTTTCTCTGGGGTGGGTGGTGGGGGGAGCCTCCTGAGCTGCTGGAGTTGAGGCGGGGATGGGAGTCTGACAGCTTCTAACAAGACTTTCCACCAATCGTCCTTACCTTGGTTCCCTCCACCCCAACCTGCAGAGGCTTTGAGGGATCCTGGGATGTAAATCAGATTGGTTCCCAGATTTCCCTGCTGCAGGCTTAGGATTCTGTCTCTTCCACTCATTCATCTCTTTCCAGCTTCCAAAAGTTTACTGTTAGTCTCCTATCCCATTCCCTTCTTCCTTGTGGGTTTATTATACCAAAAGAAAGAAAGAAAGAGAAAGAGAGGAAGGAAGGAAGGGAAGGAAAGGGAAAAGAAAAGGAAGAAAGTTTTTCCCACTATCTTTAATTAAAGACTGCCGGTAAGGTGGTATTCAAATATTTTTTAGCTATGCAGCCCATTCTTCCGAAGAACTCTTCAAGAAAGGTCACCCTCTCAGCCCCACCCCCAGACCCCAGGAGCCTATTGGCACCTCCCTGAACTTCTAGTACTTGGAGGCACAGGTGGGAACCTGACAGCGTTGTAGAAAGTCTTTGGGCTTTGAACTGATTCAGAGTCAAATTCTAGCCTCACTTTGAGTAATTACTGGCCAGTTCCTTTGCTCTTTGAACCTTAGTTTCTTCATCTAAATAGAGATAATGACACCCATTTCCAGGGTCCTTTTGAGAACTAATAGTAAGATAACATGGGCTTGTTTATCCCGGGTCCAGCATACAGAAAGTATACAAGTGTTCAGCAAAGCGAGTCTTCCTCCTTCGTAGTTCTTTCCTTCCTTCCGTCTTCTTTCTTCCTTGCCTCCACTAGCGTGATTCTGATTTTCTTCAGGCTAAGGTGGTCTTTCTGCCCAAGGAGTAGAGAGATGCTGTCTTTGTGTGTCTTTGGTGGCCATGTGTGGACAGCACATCATAGAAGAGAGAAAAGTCTGCACCAACTCTGTAAATGCATTGACCCACGCACAGTAACAATGAAAACTAAAATGCAAAGTGAATATGGGTCAGGCATGGTGGCTCACACCTGTAATCCCAGCACTTTGGGAGATCATGGCAGGTGGATCCCAGCACTTTGGGAGACCATGGCAGGTGGATCGCCAGGAGTTTGAGCCCAGCCTGGGCAACGTGGTAAAACCTTGTCTCTACAAAAAAAAAAAAAAAAAAAAAAAAAAAAAAAAAAAATTAGCTGGGCATGGTAGTGTGTGCCTGTAGTCCCAGCTACTCGGGAGGCTGAGGCAGGAGAATTGCTTGAGCCCAGGAGGTCAAGGTTGCAGTAAGCCATGATTGCATCACTGCACTCCAGCCTGGGTGACAGTGATACCCTGTCTCAAAAAAAAAAGTGACATATGGATTGTTGGACAGATGGAATGTCTGAGAATGGGGTTAAGTGTGGGTCCACCTGAATTTTCTTAGCTGAAAATCACAAGAACATTTTACCTTTTCTATCTTCGGGCATTGTTTGAAATGAGGTCTTCTACAGGGAGGGAGGTCACGTGGTGTGAGCTGTGGAGCTGGAGACTTTTTGTGACCTCACAGTTTTCTCATTTGCAATTGGAAGATGTAAGAATGAGGTTTGGGCTGTAGAGTCTGGGGGACTGGGGTTTGAGTCCCAGCTGCCATTACTAGCTCTGCGATTGTTCTTTGTGAGTTTCTCTTCCATGAAATGAATGATTGCCATGTGGTCTGGATGAACTATCTCTGGCTTGTCCAGATGTGAATGTGTAGGGTCTTTCCAGCTCTGGAAACAGCAGAGCTTGGCACTAAATCCTGGGAGATGCTGCTCAGAGAGAGTCTACCGAAAAGGCCTGGGCGAGGGAGCTATGCAGGCTCCTTCAAGCCTTGTCTCCATAAGGAGAAAGCTGGTCTTCCTTGAAGGTCAAAGGACCTCATCTGAGCTTGTCGCAGGATGCTTCTTATTGGGCAGGATCGTGGCCGTGTACCCTGGTTTGAGGTGAGGCATCTGCTGGGAATTCTTTCCTTCCAGAGCCCAGAGCTGGGTATCAGCTTACTGGAACACCTGCAGGTGAGGTGAGGAGCACAAAGGAGATGCCAAGTCTCCAGAGGGTGCTGTGACCTCAGAGGCCTGGATGAGAGAGAAAGCACCTCTCTACCCACAGCCTGGAGTCTCTTGGAGGAGGGGCCTCCACTGTGGTGTATGAAGAATGGAGACCCAACCCAGCAGCTTCAGCAGTTCCTTGCAGTCCACGGGATGAAGTCCTGGCCCCGGGAGGCAATGAGGTCCTCTGTGAGTCAGTGCCAGAGGTTTTCCAGCCTGGTCGCATCCCAAGGGTGCATGAAGCTCCAGCCACATCTGCCCTGCTTAGTGTGGCTGGGTGTCTTTCCCCGCTCTGCGGGTGGAGGTGCTTCTCGGGAGTGCTGGGAATATAAAATCAAATCAGACGCATGAAACAGTTGCCCAGGGCCTGGTACTATGCCCCCAACCCCGTTGCCAGTCAGAGCCAATGACCTGCATCCTTCAAGACCTGCCCTCTGAGCACGGCATGTGTCCCAGTTTAGCACTAGGTGACAACAGCACACCTGGGCTCAAATCCTGGCCCTGCCCCTGACACGAAAGTTGTTTAACTTCTCTGGCTCAGTCTTCTCATCTAGAAAATGAGAATAATCATAGTGCTGTGTCTCAAAGTTGTTGCAGATTAAGCGAAATGGCATTTGTGTGTAATGTACTTGGCATGTAGAAAGTTGACCTCTTTTTCTGAATTATCAATATTTACTTCTATGATTGCCTCTTCAGGCAAATAATAAATTCCAGATAGTGCCACCCACCCTGCCCCTATTACTTTTCAGCAGAGTATAAACTCTGAACCACCTGCATGAAAATCTAGAATCTCTGAGTGGCTTCCTGAGCATAAGTTATGTAACTGCTCTGTGCCTCAGTTTCCCAGTCTGTAAGATGGAGCTAACAGTACTGTGATTATATCTTAGAGGGTTCGTATGAGAATTAACCAAGATGTTACCTATGAAGTACTCACAGTGCGTGGCACATAATAAGTGTTTCATAAAACTCAGCTGTTATTATTAGAAAAGAATCCTCAGAAATCACTTAATCCTAATTCCTCATTTGCCAGTAAGGAAACTGTAGCCCAGGGAGGCATTAACATGGCATGTTAATGATGGAAGCCAGCCTCTTGACCCCCGCTTAGTATATGCCAACAGGAGGAAGGAAGTAGGAGGGAACATATGATAAGTGTGCACAAAAGCACGTGCCATCCTTCCGTGGCTGTCTTGATGGCAGGGAGATGGTGTGGTGGTGGGATCAGGTTGGAAACCTAATGTGCCTTCAGCTCCCTTGCAGAGGGATATTCAGCCCCAGAGGATTCCAAGCAGGCTGAGAGGGGCATCCCTCTGTGGAGACAGATCCTGAGCAAAGGAGGAAAGTGTCCTGCCAGGGAGGCCTGGGGTGGCCTCGGCTATAGGAAATACACACTGATGAATTCAGGGGAAATGGACATTGGGTTGCAACTTGCTCTCAGATGGTTCAGGAGAAAAATGTTCCTGTATGTTTGTGATGTTTCTAAATAAAAACCTTAAACGATAATACAGCACGGCTCAGAAGAAGGGGGACCAGGGAAGCCAGGAATTGAGGGAAGACTTTAAAAGAGACAGAGGGCATTGGGAGCCAGCCAGGCAGACTTCTGGACAAGTGGAGTCTGCTGAGGCCAGGAGAGGTGGTGAAAAGCCTCGGACCAAAGGAGGAAGTGGGGCCAAAGCTCCAAACGGGATTTTGGATCTGTGCTATGGATGGGGTCATCTGTTGACGTGAGTGGCTGGCAGGCCCAAGATGGACAGGCCCAGCTGTCAAGAGAGTCAAGGGAGGTGTGTGCTGGGGCCCAGCAGCCAGCAGAAGACAGAGCAGGCTTGGAGTGGGGCAGCATGGAGTAGGACAGGCTTGCTGGGCAGGCAGGCTCCCAAGAATGTGGTGACAGCTGACGGGGCTGGACACGAGAGCCAAAAAGAGCCTACGGCAGCCAGGGAGAAGCCAGGCTATGGGTTAGGCCTTGTGACCGGCTGGCAGGTGCAGTTGGCAGACTGGGCCAAATGTGGCCAGCCAGGGGGCTGGAGAAAGTTTTTAGAGACTAGAGCCAAGGGTAGGCCGGGCACCTCCCCTGCATCCCCAGGGTAAGTGACAAGGAATGGAGGCAGCTGACAAGGGCCTGGAGGCTGAGGGAAGCTCCTCTGCAATGTGAGCATTATTCAGCCTGAAGCCCAGGGTGGAGTCTTCAGGGGCCATGTTCCCCCAAGAGCAGGCCAGGAGGGGTACAGGCGGACACAAAAGGAAGAGGAGCTACCCCCTCACAAAGAGGAGGAGTCAGGCTCCTACAGACTTTCAGAATGTCAGCAGATCTAGCATCTGGGCTTCCCCAAATCCTCATCTCCCCAGGGCTCCCCTCAGAAGTTTCTGGGGCTGTGTAGTTGGCGAGCTCAGGACCAGGCTCTAAGCTCTGTGATTTTCCTGAGGGTTGTAGTTTACGCTAGTCTAACCATGAGACACCTGGATGGGAATCAAGTTCTAGGTGCAGAGCAGGAAGGTCCAGGAGTGAGGAGGTGGCTGGGCTCCAGCAGGCTCTGCAGATAGGACTGGCCATCCAGCATAGGGCGTGCTCCAATGTCCTCAATGCTGCCTGGGCCGGGGGGCATCATCCCTCTCCTGTGGACTCACGGGGAGGAGGTGGGGCACCTGAGAGGCCACTCCCTCTCCTTTCACTTAGGAGGAAATGGGGGCCCAGGAAAGAAATAGGTGCCTCAGTTGCCAGAGTACCCAGTTCAATCCCAGCTCTGCTGCTTACGGTTTGCTGGGCACATTCCTCCACCTCCGTGTAGCTCCATTTGTTCGTCTGTAAGCTGGGAAAAAACAGCACCTACCTCACTACTGTGAGGCCGCCGCGAGGCTTGCAGCGCTTGTTGCCTCAGTGCAGGTGAGGAGCCCTCGCTGGGTGGGGGTTCTTGCCGTGCCTCACCAAGCACTGGCTGTGCATCTCTCCCCAGTGGCAAAGCCAAACCTTGGGGTCACCGTTGAAACAAGATCTTACTCTTTGTCCTTTATTCTCTTTCTTCCCCAAAACCACTGGGTCAGCTGACCTGGGTGCTCGGCACACCCTCTGTAATAGATGGGAGAAGTCAAGCCCTCTGGGGCTGCCTCTCTGCACCCCACCCCTGGAGAGAGATGAGGCTCTGGGCCCCACAGGCTGGATTCCCTGCACACCACTCCTCAACCTCACCACCCCCCTCCCTGCCATCCCCCCAAAGGTGCCTCCAGGCTGGTTGCTTCCTTCCAGAGCCTGCGCCTTCATTCCCCAATGCCTTTGCACACTCTATCCCTCTGTGCAGGTGCCCCTACCCCATTTTCTACCTAGTAAACTCTTCAAAGCCTAGTGCAGTGTTTTCACCCTCTGGGAAACTGCCCTGATCTCCCGCCACACCCATACCCACACCTCCATCAGAGTCAACCTGCCTACCTCTGTGCCCCTCTGAGCTTGTGCATTCTGTCATCAAACACACTGCTGTTTTGTTCAGCCAGCAGTTTATCCAGCCACCTCCTCCCAGGCTGTCACTCCTTAAAGGCAGGGACCAGAGTGGATTGGTCTTGGTCCCTAACACCTAGCACGTGACACAGATGCCATAGATAGTTTACTTTTCATTCATCAAATATTAATTGGGTGCCAACTGTTGTAGGTGTTGGGGGTATAACAGTGAACGAGCAGATGAAAAGCAAGGGACCTTGAACCACCAAAACAATCTTGCAAGAGAACAATGTTGCAGCTCTCACACTTCCTGATTTCAAAACTTACTACAAAAATACAGTAATTGAAACAGTGTGGTACTGACACAAGACAGAAGTATAGTTCAGTGGAATACAACAGAGAGCCCAGAAATAAACCCTAGCAAATATGGTCAAATGATTTTCAGCAAGGTTGCCAAGGCTATTCAATGGGGAAAGAAAGTCTTTCCAAGGAATGATGCAATAGCAGAATATCCACATGCAAAAGGTGAAGTTGGACTCATACCTTACACCGTATACAGAAATGAACTCAAAATGGATCAAAGACCTAAAGGTGAGAGCTAAAACTATAATAAAACTCTTAGGAGAAAACATAGGGGAAGAACTTCATGAAATTGGATTTGGCAATGATTTCTTGGATACAACACCAAGCATAGGCAACAAAAGAAAAAATAGATAAGTTTGGACTTCATCAAAATTTAAAACTTTTGTTCATTAAAGGACACTATCATACAGAATGAAAAGGCAACCCCAGGAATGGGAGAAAATATTTGCAAATCATATATTTGATGAGGGCTTGATATCCAGAATTTGTAAAGAACTCCTACAACTCAATAACAAAAACCTCAATCCCAAAACCCAATTTTAAAAATAGCCAAAAGACATGAATAGACATTTCTCCAAACAAGATATACAAATGGCCAATCAGCACATGAAAAGACATTCAACCTCACTAATCATGAGGGAAATAAAAGTCCAAACTACAATGAGATACTACTTCACACCCTCTAGGGGGGCTATTATCAAAAACATGGAAAATAACAAGTGTTGAGAAGGATGTGGAGAAATTGGAACCTTTGTACGCTGCTGGTGGGAGCGTAAAATGGTGCAGCCGCTGTGAAAAATGGTATGGTAGTTCTTCAAAAAACACAAACATAGAATTACCATATGATCTAGCAATTCCACATCCAAGTATATACCACCAATACCGAAATCAGGAACTCAGATATTTGTACACCTGTGTTCAGGTGTACTATTCACAATAGTCAAAAGCTGGAAGCAACCCCAGTGTCCACTGATGGATAAACAGATAAACAAAATGCAATCTAGTCATGTAATGAAATACCACTCAACCTTAACAAGGAAGGACATTCTGATACCTGCCACAATGTGGATGAACCTTGAGGACACCATGCTGAGTGAATTAAGCCAGTCACAGAAAAAGGACAGATACTGTATGATTTCACTGATATGGGGTACATAGACTAGTCGTATCCATAGACAGAAAGGACAGCGGTGGATGCCTGGTCCTGGAGGAAGGAGGAGATGGGGAGTGAGTGTTTAACGGATACAAAGTTTCCGTTTGGAAAATGGAAATTTTTCTGGAGCTGGACAGTCATGGAGCTGAATGGTGGTAATGGTTGCACAACAATGTGAATATACTTAATGCCGCTGAACTGCACACTTAAAAATTGTTCAGGGCAGTTCCAAGATGGCCAAATAGGAACAGCTGTGGTCTGCAGCTCCCAGCATGATCGACGCAGAAGACGGGTGATTTCTGCATTTCCAGCTGAGGTACCTGGTTCATCTCATTGGGACTGGTTGGACAGTGGGTGCAGCCCATGGAGAGCGAGCTGAAGCAGGGCAGGACGTCACCTCACCCGGGAAGTGCAAGGGGTCAGAGGATTTCCCTTTCCTAGCCAAGGGAAGCCATGACAGACTGTACATGGAAAATCGGAACACTGCCGCCCAAATACCGTGCTTTTCCAATGGTCTTAGCAAACGGCACACCAGGACATTATATTCTGTGCCTGGCTCAGCAGGTCCCATGCCCACAGAGCCTTGCTCACTGCTAATGCAGCAGTCTGAGGTCAACCTGCAAGGCAGCAGCCTGGCAGGGGGAGGGGCATCCACCATTGCTGAGGCTTGAGTAGGTAAACAAAGCAGCTGGGGAAGCTCAAACTGGGTGGAGCCCACCACAGTTCAGCAAGGCTTGTTGCCTCTGTAGATTCCACCTCTGGGGGCAGGGCATAGCTGAACAAAAGGCAGCAGAAACTTCTGCAGACTTAAGTGTCCCTGTCTGACAGCTCTGAAGAGAGCAGTGGTTCTCCCAGCACGGTGTTTGAGCTCCGAGAACAGACAGACTGCCTCCTCAAGTGGGTTCCTGAGCCCTGTGAAGCCTAACTGGGAGACACCTTCCAGTAGGGCCCGACTGTCACCTCATACAGGCGGGTGTCCCTCTGGGATGAAGCTTCCAGAGGTAGGATCAGGCAGCAATATTTGCTGTTCTTCAGCCTCTGCTGGTAATACCCAGGCAGACAGGGTCTGGAGTGGACCTCCAGCAAACTCCAACAGATCTGCAGCTGAGGGACCTGACTGTTAGAAGGAAAACTAACAAACAGAAAGGAATAGCATCAACATCAACAAAAAGGACATCAACACCAAAACCCCATCTGTAGGTTACCATCATCAAAGACCAAAGGTAGATAAAACAACAAAGATGGGGAAAAACCAGAGTAGAAAAGCCGAAAATTCTAAAAATCAGAGCACCTCTTCTCCTCCAAAGGATCACAGCTCCTTGCCAGCAAAGAAAAAAAGCTGGATGGAGAATAACTTTGACAAGCTGACAGAAGTACGCTTCAGAAGGTCGGTAATAACAAACTTCTCCAAGTTAAAGAGAATGTTTGAACCCATCGCAAGGAAGCTAAAAACCTTGAAAAAAGATTAGACGAATGGCTAACTAGAATAAACAGTGTAGAGAAGACCTTAAATGACCTGATGGAGCTGAAAACCGTGGCACAAGAACTATGTGACGCATGCACAAGCTTTAATAGCTGATGGAAGAAAGGGTATCAGCGATTGAAGATCAAATTAATGAAATAAAGTGAGAAGAGAAGTTTAGAGAAAAAAGAGTAAAAAGAAATGAACAAAGCCTCCAAGAAATATGGGACTATGTGAAAAGACCAAATCTACATTTGATTAGTGTACTTGAAAGTGACAGGGAGAATGGAAACAAGTTGGAAAACACTCTTCAGGATATTATCCAGGAGAACTTCCCCAACCTAGCAAGGCAGGCCAACATTCAAATTCAGGAAATACAGAGAACACCACAAAGATACTCCTTGAAAAGAGCAACCCCAAGACACACAATTGTCAGATTCACCAAGGTTGAAATGATGGAAAAAATGTTAAGGACAGCCAGAGAGAAAGGTCAGGTTACCCACAAAGGGAAGCCCATCAGACTAACAGCAGGTCTCTCGGCAGAAACCCTACAAGCCAGAAGACAGTGGGGGCCAATATTCAACATTCTTAAAGAAAAGAATTTTCAACCCAGAATTTCATATCCAAACTAAACTTCATAAGTGAAGGAGAAATAAAATCCTTTACAGACAAGCAAATGCTGAGAGATTTTGTCACCACCAGGACTGCCTTACAAGAGCTCCTGGAGGAAGCACTAAACATGGAAAGGAACAACCGGCCCAGCCACTGCAAAAACATGCCAAATTGTAAAGACCATCGATGCTAGGAAGAAACTGCATCAACTAACAGGCAAAATAACCAGCTAATATCATAATGACAGGATCAAATTCACACATAACAATATTAACCTTAAATGCAAATGGGCTAAATGCCCCAATTAAAAGACACAGACTGGCAAATTGGATAAAGAGTCAAGACCCATCAGTGTGCTGTATTCAGGAGACCCATCTCACATGCAGAGACACACATAGGCTCAAAATAAAGGGATGGAGGAAGATCTACCAAGTAAATGGAAAGCAAAAAAAAAGCAGGGGTTGCAATCCTAGTCTCTGATAAAACAGACTTTAAACCAACAAAGATCAAAAGAGACAAAAAAGGCCATTACATAATGGTAAAGGGATCAATTCAACAAGAAGAGCTAACTATCCTAAATATATATGCACCCAATACAGGAGCACCCAGATTCATAAAGCAAGTCCTTAGAGACCTACAAAGAGACTTAGACTCCCTCACAATAATAATGGGAGAATTTAACACCCCACTGTCAATACTAGACAGATCAACAATACAGAAGGTTAACAAGGATATCCAGGACTTGAACTCAGCTCTGCACCAAGCGGACCTAATAGACATCTACAGAACTCTCCATCCCAAATCAACAGAATATACATTCTTCTCAGCACCGCATCGCACTTATTCCAAAATTGACCACATAGTTGGAAGTAAAGCACTCCTCAGCAAATGTAAAAGAAAAGAAATCACAACAAACTGTCTCTCAGACCACAGTGCAATCAAATGAGAACTCAGCATTAAGAAACTCACTCAAAACCGCACAACTACATGGAAACTGAACAACCTGCTCCTGAATGACTACTGCATAAATAGTGAAATGAAGGCAGAAATAAAGATGTTATTTGAAACCAATGAGAACAAAGACACAATGTACTAGGACCTCTGGGACACATTTAAATCAGTGTGTAGAGGGAAATTTATAGGACTAAATGCCTACAAAAGAAAGCAGGAAAGATCTAAAATCGACAGCCTAACATCACAATTAAAAGAACTAGAGAAGCAAGAGCAAACAAATTCAAAAGCTAGCAGAAGGCAAGAAATAACTAAGATCAGAGCAGAACTGAAGGAGATAGAGACACACAAAAACTCTTCAAAAAAACCAGTGAATCCAGGACCTGGTTTTTTGAAAAGATCAACAAAATTGATAGACCATTAGCAAGACTCATAAAGAAGAAAAAAGAGAAGAATCAAATAGATGCAATAAAAAATAATAAAGAGGATATCACCACTGATCCCACAGAAAAACAAACTACCATCAGAGAATACTATAAACACCTCTATGCAAATAAACTAGAAAATCTAGAAGAAATGGATAAATTCCTGGACACATACACTCTCCCAAGACTAAACCAGGAAGAAACTGAATCTCTGAATAGACCAATAACAGGCTCTGAAATTGAGGCAATAATTAATAGCTTACCAACCAAAAACAGTCCAGGACCAGATGGATTCACAGCCAAATTCTACCAGAGGTACAAAGAGAAGCTGGAACCATTCCTTCTTAAACGATTCTAAGCAATAGAAAGAGAAGGAATCCTCCCTAACTCATTCTATGAGACCAACATCATCCTGATACCAAAGCCTGGAAGAGACACAACAAAAAAAGAGAATTTTAGACCAATATCCCTGATGAACATCGATGCAAAAATCCTCAATAAAATACTAGCAAACTGAATCCAGCAGCACATCAAAAAGCTTATCCACCACAATCAACTTGGCTTCATTCCTGGGACGCAAGGCTGGTTCAACATATGCAAATCAATAAACGTAATCCATCACATAAACAGAACCATCGACAAAAACAACATGATTATCTCAATAGATGCAGAAAAGGCCTTTGACAAAATTCAACAGCCCTTCATGCTAAAAACTCTCAATAAACCAGGTATTGATGGAACATATCTCAAAATAATAAGAGCTATTTATGACAAACCCACAGCCAATATCATACAGAATGGGCAAAAACTGGAAGCATTCCCTTTGAAAACTGGCACAAGACAGGGATGCCCTCTCTCACCACTCCTATTCAACATAGTGTTGGAAGTTCTGGCCAGGGCAATCAGGCAAGAGAAAGAAATAAAGGGTATTCAATTAGAAAAAGAGGAAGTCAAATTGTCCCTGTTTGCAGATGACATGGTTGTATATTTATAAAACCCCATCATCTCAGCCCAAAATCTCCTTAAGCTGATAAGCAACTTCAGCAAAGTCTCAGGATACAAAGTGAATGTGCAAAAATCACAAGCATTCCTATACACAAATAACAGACAAACAGAGAGCCAAATCATGGGTGAACTCCCATTCACAATTGCTACAAAGAGAATAAAATACCTAGGAACCCAACTTACAAGGGATGTGAAGGACCTCTTCAAGGAGACCTACAAACCACTGCTCAATGAAATAAAAGAGGACACAAACAAATGGAAGAACATTTCATGCTCATGGATAGGAAGAATCAGTATTGTGAAAATCGCCATACTGCCCAAGGTAATTTATAGATTCAATGCCATCCCCATCAAGCTACCAATAACTTTCTTCACAGAATTGGAAAAAAACTACTTTAAAGTTCGTATAGAACCAAAAAAGAGCCCACACTGCCAAGTCAATCCTAAGCAAAAAGAACAAAGCTGGAGGCATCACGCTACCTGACTTCAAACTATACTACAAGGCTACAGTAACCAAAACAGCATGGTACTAGTACCAAAACAGAAATATAGACCAATGGAGCAGAACAGAGGCCTCAGAAATAACACCACACATCTACAACCATCTGATCTTTGACGAACCTGACAAAAACAAGAAATGGGGAAAGGATTCCCTTTTTTAATAAATGGTGCTGGGAAAACTGGCTAGCCATATGTAGAAAGCTGAAACTGGATCCCTTCCTTACACCTTATACAAAAATTAATTCAAGATGGATTAAAGACTTAAACATTAGACCTAAAACCATAAAAACCCTAGAAGAAAACCTAGGCAATAACATTCAGGACATAGGCACTGGCAAGGACTTCATGGCTGAAACATCAAAAGCAATGGCAGCAAAAGCCAAAATAGACAAATGAGATCTAATTAAACTAAAGAGCTTCTGCATGGCAAAAGAAACCACCATCAGAGTGAACAGGCAACCTACAGAATGGGAGAAAATTTTTACAGTCTACCCATCTGACAAAGGGCTAACATCCAGAATCTACAAAGAACTTAAACAAATTTACAAGAAAAAAACAAACAACCCCATCAAAAAGTGGGCAAAGGATATGAACAGACACTTCTCAAAAGAAGACATTTATGCAGCCAACAGACACATGAGAAAATGCTCATCATCACTGGTCATCAGAGAAATGCAAATCAAAACCACAGTGAGATACCATCTCACACCAGTTAGAATGGCTATCATTAAAAAGTGAGGAAACAACAGATGCTGGAGAGGATGTGAAGAAATAGGAACACTTTTACACTGTTGGTGGGGGTGTAAACTAGTTCAACCATTGTGGAAGAGAGTGTGGTGATTCCTCAAAGATCTAGAATTAGAAATACCATTTGATCCAGCAATCCCATTACTGGGTATATACCCAAGGGATTATAAATCATGGTACTATAAAGACACATGCACACATATGTTTATTGTGGCATTATTCGCAATAGCAAAGACTTAGAACCAACCCAAATGCCCATCAATGATAGACTGGATTAAGAAAATGTGGCACATATACACCATGGAATACTGTGCAGCCATAAAAAAGCATGAGTTCATGTCCTTTGCAGGGACATGGATGAAGCTGGAAACCATCATTCTGAGCAAACTATCACAAGGACAGAGAACGAAATACCACATGTTCTCACTCATAGGTGGGAATTGAACGATGAAAACATTGGACACAGGATGAGGAACATCACACCCCGGGGCCTGTTTGGGGGTGGGGGGCAGGGGGAGGGATAGCATTAGGAGAAATACCTTATGTAAATGAAGAGTTAATGGGTGCAGCAAACCAGCATGGCACATGTATATCTATGTAACAAACCTGCATGTGGTGTACGTGTACCCTAGAACTTAAAGTATAATAAAATAAAATAATGAGTTGGAAAATAAAAAGGTTCAAGGGCTGGGTGCGGTGGCGCACACCTGTAATCCCAGCACTTTGGGAGGCTGAGGTGGGGTGGATCACCTGAGGTCAGGAGTTCGAGACCAGCCTGGCCAACATAGTAAAACTCCGTCTTTACTAAAAATACAAAAAATTGGCTGGCGTGGTGGCACACACCTGTAATACCAGCTACCCGGGAGGCTGAGGCAGGAGAATCACTTGAACCTGGGAGGTGGAGGTTGCAGTGAGCCGATATCAGGCCACTATACTCCAGCCTGGGCAACAAGAGCAAAAGTCAGTCTCAAAAAAAAAAAAAAAAACCCAAAATGGTTCAAGTGGTAAATTTTAGGTTATGTATTTGTTACCACAATTTTAAAAAGAGTTGTTTAAAAAAGTGCAGTCTGAGCAGCTTGGAGCCCAGACAGACACACAGAGCTGAGGTTGCAGAGCACCTGGAGGAAGCTGGCGGGGCAGGATGAAGGCAGGAGTGGCTGGGAGCCAGGAGTGCAGGCGTGTGATCATGGGCAAGTTACTTAATGCCCCTGTGGATCCCTTTCTCATCTGCAGGGCGGGGAGAGTGATTGCTACCACAGTATGTGTCATTCTAAGGACTGCGTGGTGCTTGGGACATGTCAATGCTCAACACACACATACACACATTAGCTTGTCTGAGTCCTGCAGCCCAGTTCTGGCACCTCCTGGGCTGCTTTGCACCTGAGGCCATTGAACGGGAGGGTCACAGAAGGCTCAGAAAGCACCTCTGAGGACCTGGCATTCGAGCTGAGGTCTGAGGATTGGGGCAGTTAACAAAGGCATGAGGATGGAAGGGGAGGGAGGATTGTTCCATCTGGAGGAACTGGCAGGGTCAAAGGTCGGAGGCTGGACAGAGCATTAGCACTGTGCAGGAAAGGGGTGCTAGGGAGGCTGGAGTGGGGGATGGCCAGAGAGGAGGGGAAGCAGTGGGCAGCCTGGGAGGGGCCTGGGAGCCCATGGTCAGGTGGAAGGTGTCCGTGGAGTATGGAGAAAAGGATCTCTGCTTCTTTTCCATCAAATGGAAGAGGCCACATCACTCATCTCACTTTTGTGAGGGGAGAGTGGCAATGAATACATGAAAATTATTGTAAATTATTGTAAATTATAAATTATCTGTGGGCTTTTTTTAATAAATCCCCAAAGCCTGGTATTGCTATAACTCTGCCACATGGTTGGCCCTAACGCCTGGCCCAGCAGGAGTCTGTGCTGGTCCCCAGGTCCCTCCAGAGCGCCGGAGGCTGCCTTGGCCCCAGGCCACCTCCTCGGGCTCCTCGCTCTGCCAGCCAAGCCATTCCCTTGGTGGATCCCAAGCGTCCCTGCCTCTGTGCCTTTGCTCCTGCCATCCCCTCTACCTGAAGGGCCATTTCCCCTTCTTCATCTTCAAAGCCCAGGCCAGGCACCCCCATTCCCTGGAGCCTCTCTGGCCCTCCCCAACCCTGCCACTGCCTGCTTGTCAACAGCTATCCTTCCAAACCCCAAGACCGACTGATTATTTTCCCTTAGCTTGACTTTTACTATTTTCTGTTTGCTTCAGGCAAACTGTGCTTCTTCTGCTGGCCATCTTTTGAGCCCACAGGCAGGGAAGGTACAGTTAATAAAATCCATAGATGCTTTAAAACATGGAAGTTTAAATGTGTGGACCGCAAGCCTGGGCAGGATGATCTTCAATGTGATATGGTGTCACCTCCTACTAGCTGTGTGGCTGAGGGCAAGTCACTGTGCCTCTTAGCTCAGTGTCCACATCTGCAGAATAGGGACAGCTCTCTCTACCTCACAGGGCTGTCATGAAAAGCCAGGAGACTAGAGGACACTTCAGCACCTCCCACCACTCCCGATGAGCACTGTGTAGATCTGCAGTCAATGTGAGCAAGTGCTGTTCTCTTTCTGTCATTTGGAATGACTGCATCTGGGCTTGATTCTAGCCACAGGGCTGCCTCCTGGCTGATGGCTTCTCTGAAAGGCACTACACATGCTTTAAGTAGTATTTGTAAGTGACACGGCATCCAGGCAAGGCCAGTGCTGCTGGAGAGCTGCCCACAGGCTTTCTGGAGACAATGCATTGATCCATTTCTTTACTGGGCACCAGGCCTGATGCAGGGAGGCAGGTAGGGAGTGAGTGGTCATCTGCAGCAAGGCCACACCCAGTTACATCAGCCCTGCTTCAAGAAGCAGAAGTCTAGGTTTGTAGTCTTGGCTCTGCTGCCAAT